>NW_020455566.1:3693981-3702345 GCF_003342845.1 Nothoprocta perdicaria
CTTACCTCAGCGCGGGACACGGGCCCTGCCGGCGGCGCGCGGCTCTGCGCACGCGCAGCGCTCAGCTGATGCGCACCGGCGCGGTCAGGAGACCCGGCGGCCGCGCGCATGCGCGCTAGGGTGAGGCGGCCGGCGCGTCCTTCTGCGCGTGCGCCGGGGAGAAGGTGGGGGCGACTGTGGTCAAGGGGCACCACGCTCGCTCTGCGCACGCGCGCAGGGAGGCGCCCTGGCGCTCGGCGCATGCGCATTGGCTCCCGTTATGTAACGGGGGAGGGGCTTTCTGGAAGTTTCTGGGTCCGTTTCAGTCGGCGGCGGGAGGCGGGAGCTGCCGGGTCCCCCGCGCGCGCTCTGGGGGCTCCATCCTCTGTGAGGGAGGGACGGGCAGCGCCTCGTGCCGCTATGGGGGTGACTCGCGAAGCGGGCTTGTCCCCTCAGGCGTCGCCGCAGGAGCAGGACCCGTGCGGGGGCGGCCCGGCTGCCTGGAGCGGGTGAGTCCGCGGGGCCCGGCTTGGGGCCACGGCGTCYTCGGGAGCCGCTGTCGGCTGCGGGGTTGTAGTAGGGGATGAGGCGGGTGGTCGCCGYGGCTGTTGCTCGATGGGGTGATGGGAGGGAGAGGAGGGATGAAGGGGCTGCTTTCAGAGGGCTTCGTGGAAGCAACAGCCACCTTATGGCTCCCCCTTTTGCAGGAAGGACCAGATCCCCCCGGGGAACCAGCCCTTGGGATGCCCGGCCGCCCCCAGCGGTAAGTGCCCGGCGGAACCAGCCCCTGCGGCCCCGCAGGAGCGTTCGTGGCCGGGCAGGTGTGGAGGGTTGTGCTTGCACGAGCCGGCAGGTGCCGAGCGGTTGTGCCAGGGGGGCTGTGATGTGCTCCGCTGTTGCGTGGCGCTACAAGCGCTGCCTTTGGGATAGATYCAAGGGAAGTTAGCTCAAAGTTGACAAGTTCTTTGTGTGTTTTTTAGTGTCTACTTCTAGGTGAAGTAGTAAAAAATGCTCACAATAACGATGAGAATGTCTCTTGTGAAGAGTAAAGAGCTACTTGGTTCCCTTGATAAGTCTTGCTTATAGCGAGCTCCAAGTACACACTTCACTCAGAAGTGTCCTTGAAGTGTAAACAGTGACGTTAAGTTGGAACTTGGGCRGCTGGAAGAGGATAGTTGTAGCCTGTGATGCAATAACCTTAGCATATGCCAAATGACTGCYGCTAAAGAGAGAGGCAGATGCCTTATGTATTAATGCATCATCTTAAGTAGTGTTTTGTCCCCAGTAAATTGTGCCCTGTCAGTGATGAGCTGTGTCTCTCAAGTTGGGTAGGGTGGCGTGCTGCTCATACTGCATAGAATGTGTTTGCCTTCTGTGCTGGTTGGAAGTAATTTGTAACATGATAGTCAGGATCTTGAAGTGGCAGTTGTCTGAGTTGGTTATGTAAATATTTCTATTTGAGGTAGCTACTTAATCTCTGTAGAATTGCAAATGTGAAGTAGTGAATTTATACTGACCTTGAAGGCATGTCACTTAGGTATGTGTAGCTATCTTGTTAGTAAACTGTATTTAGAATAGTCTGGCCCAGCCTTAAAACATTCAGTTGAGAAGAATATGAACTCATACACTTTACATTAAAGCATGTTGATGCTGAATGAAGAATATTAAAACTAAAGCCTCATATCTCTTTTTAGAATACTACAGGGAGTTGCTCATAGTTGAAACTGAAGCTTTTTTTTCTTTCATATAGAAGATTCTTGGCTGTAGGAAAGGAAATGATGAAACCAAAATTGTCATAGGTAAAGCACGCTGATAAACCGGATGAGAATTGTCCTTGTTTGTTTATTCTTAAACTATTTGCKTGTGGTTGTCATAGTACTTGTTGCTGCTGTGTAAATGATCTGGCSGTTCATTTCCACTCCTTTTCCTTCCCCACCCCTTTGAACAGGAACAGAAACTGGCTTTTGTAGAATACCAGTAAAAACAGAGCCTACTTCCAGTACCTGCATGGAGAAAATGAAGATTGGAAAGACTGATGATATGACRAACTTCATGGATGATTTAACTCTCAGCTCTCCTAAGAAGAGAGATTCCTGCGTAAGGTCCAAAACAAGTTGCAACAGGTCGTCAACAAGGTCATCCAGCAGATCGTCTCGCAGCTCACAGTCCAGTTCAAGTAGTTCCTCTTCAGCTTCCTCACGGAGCTGGAGCCGGTCTCGGTCCAGATCAAGATCCTGGGGTAGAAGAAATGGTACCCGAAGGTACAGAAGAAATTCTCGATCGTATTCCAGAAGCCGGTCGCGATCCAGGGGCTACGTGAGGTACCGAGGCCGGTACCGCACCGTGCGCTACAGGAGGTACTACCGCTCTCCTCCAAGGTACAGATCACGCAGCAGGTCGTGGTCTCGTGGCAGACCATATTACAGGAGGTCCTATTCGAGGAGCAGGTCGCGTTCAAGGGGCCGAAGATACTACGGATTTGGGCGGACAGTGTATCCTGAGGCTTACAGGAGCTGGAGGAGCAGATCGCGAACAAGATCTCGTAGTAGGTCGCCTCTGCACTTGAGCGAAAAAGGTACTTTGTGTCTCATTGTTATGTGAGAACTTGGCTATATATTAYTTTAGACTGTAGCTAGACTTACTAAGTTTCATCAGAATTGTTCAGAGTTAGTTTTCAGAGAAGTGCTGTTAGTGTGCGTACACCTCCTAGCTAGTAAGAGTAGGTAAGTGCTGATTTAAACACAAGACAAAGACACTTTTCTTTCTCTTGTAGAGAAGAGGGAACTCCTGGAAATCGCAAAAGCTAATGCAGCAAAAGCTCTGGGGACAGATAACGTGGTCTTGCCAGCAAGCTTGAAGGTCGTCAGTCCTTCCAAAGAGACAAACAGTGGAAAGCCAAAACATGAAAATCTTGGAGAGTCGACTCAGGTAAGTATGAATTGGAGTATGCCCAGTGAAAAGGTAAACACTTAAAATCTGTGGCCTGCATGAAGAAGCAGTAGTTCTAGCTGTGGAGTTTGTGCCCGAGGATTCAAAATCTTGAATTGAAACCTCAGATTTACCAGAATGCCAAAAAAAACCACTGTAACTTTGCTTAGGCTGGATGTGTACCTTGGAAACAAAGTGGTAGACCCGCTTGGGTACAATCAGCCTTTAGTACTGATAAGTCAGGAAAGAGGTTAATGTGGATTATTCTTTGCAGTTAAGATATAAAGGATTACTTTCTTAGACTAGTCATATGTTTCTGACCTAAAACAAGGAATCTGCATTATCTGTTCAGAACTTTTCATATGCAACCAACTGTTCCCAGAAATTACATACCCAAGCACACAATGCATTTTACATACTTTATTTCTGTCTTATAGAAATGATGAATATGGTTCCAGACATTGATGAAGAAAATCTGTTGGTAATTAAGGGACTTGTGGGCAATAGTTGCTGTGAACTTAAGGGAGGGGAAAAAAGTCAAGTTGTTTAAACCCAACTTTAGTTTCGTTCTGTTGTAATGGTGTTTGGTAGCCTGATTCATGCTGAATACAAAAACTGTTACATTTATCAGATGCTGCTGTTTCAAATTGAAGTAAATTTACTAAGGGTTTCTCAGACAAAGAAATGCTACAGGCATCCCTTTCATAATATATGCAATATATTCCAGATGTTGAGAGATTACAGAAGAAGAGGCCTGCATCACTTGCAGATAAGTTTATTGTCATTTTCCAAAGCCCTGCAGGATTGAAGTGCAGAACTTAATGCACCTTGGTAACACTACATTTCATGAGACTGCAGTCCATGCTTAAATAATTCAAATCATCTTTAAAACTGCCCCCGGGGCATGGATATCAGGTCACATGTGAATTGACACAATGAGATTAATGAAATACTAAGTGTTTCAAAGTGAGCTCAGTGCTGATCTGTTTACATGTTCAGTAGCTCACAGCCACCGTTGATGTGAATACCTGAAACAACCTTACTGGAAAGTTAATAAATCTGACTGCCTTAACTTGCATAGCGTAATGTATCCTTCCACTTAAGCTCTGTGCTCTTCTCTAGCAACTGGGAAGACTGACAGAAGATGTAACCAAAAGTGGAATGGAGAGAACTACCCCCCAGAGAAGCATTTCTTTCAGCCCCAATGTAAGTGCACTTTTCTCAGATGAGTCTGGTATTCATCCCTCCTGTATTAGGATTTCTCCAGCTTTGGGTAATAACGATCATGGGAACAACTTGGATTTGATGGCTTGTTAACTACTTTCCTGAGGAAGCCGGAACAGTGCTTCAGCAGTAGCTTTCTGTACCACAGCAATGTATTAAAATGATTGTTACTTCTCTTTCTAGTGTTCTTAATTTGTTTTGTTTTACAGAATATAATGGCCAAACCAATATTGCAGAAGCCAGCGGGCCATGCAACTAAAGAGACGGGGATTTCTCCAGGAAGAGATGATGACAAAAAGGGAAGTCCCTATGGGCAGTGGGTTCCTATCAAGAAAGAGGAGAACAAGTTTTTAAACTTCTCGCCTAAAAGTGCACCGTTCCGGGCACGCTAGCATATTTCTGCTGTCTCTCAAAGACTGCGTATTATACATGCTTCAGTAGTGARGTCTGAAGTTTTCTGATCAGGTTGAAAATTGGTTAATACTGAGTATTTATTTTGAGATATTTAATTTCATAATCTTAGATTTCTCTTTCAGATATAGAGCACAGTGACCCAGAAGCCACAGGTGGGAATCTTGTATAAAATTGTAAATATTTTTGTATTGATTTAATGGACTAGAACTTTCAGGTGGGTAAATTTTCTAAACAATAGTATAGTAGCTCTTATTTTGAACATTTGAATTGTTTAACTGTTTATGCAAGGAAAATAAATTCTAGTTTTGCACTGGCTTCTCTGTGTCAAGTATTAGACCTGTCTGCAATAACAGATTCACATACCCTGTTTGTAGTTCCTGTAGAAGTGACTTACTGCAGTTTTAGCTTTCAGTTAGTCACCATACTATTAAGGCAAAGTGCGATGGAAGGTAACTTTTACATCCACTTGAAAGTGACTATTGAAAATAGTAACAGTAGAGACTGGGGATAGTTCAGGACCTCCAGAGGAGCTTCCCTAACCACCATCAAAAGGGGAAAGTTCTGGTATTATTTCCTGGCTGCCATGGGCAAATCCATGATGACTCTGGAAGTGCTGCACCTGCAGGACTCTCACTTCTGGCTTAATCTTCCCCTGCGGATTAATAAAGACCTGTGTTTTGATTTAGGATGCTTTAAAACCACCTTTAAAAGCACATGCTGTAAAGCAGGAAGCACATACATAGTAAGGGCTGGTGGAGGGGCTCCATTTGATCAGCTGTTCAAGTTTAGAACTGGACAGGGTCCTGTAACTGCTCAGAAACATCACAGTTTAGCAATATCACACACTTGCCTCCGTGCTGCCCCAAGACTCCATGAAGAGAAGGATACAGTCAAGTAAATGCCATATTGCATAATCTTTGGTGATGCTTGAGGGAGTAATTACTTAAAACTGGATCTTGTGTAAAAATAAATTTTTAATAAATAAACTTCMTTTGCATACTGCTCTGTGAATGCTTCAACTTTTATTTAAATAGCATTCAAGAACATAATGCTGCCTTAGGAGAATGGTCTGGTCGGCTTCTGGGTCTGTTCTGTGCCACACCAGGATGTTGGGTTGGTGGTTTTTCCTTAATTGATCAGCTTGCTGCTTGTGTGAAAGAGAAATTTCCCTACCTTCAGGCACTTCCAGGCTTTATTTTTCATGGAACACAGAGTAATTAGTGTTCYGCTGGAGAGCAGGAATTACTGCAGTCCAGCACGAACTGCAGTTTGTKTAGAATTGTTAAGAGAGCCCTGCCAAGCCCTGTAAAGGGTTAGGGAGTTTGCTGCACTTCTGAGTTCTGAAGAACTGTTCCTGTGTCTTCCCCTTGCTGCAGGAGGGGAAGAGGTGGTTTGTTTCCCTGGAGCAGGGCCCTYGCCACCCCGGAGCTGCTGCCTGGGAGGGGTTGGAGCTGCAAGTTCCTCAAGAGCTTTGTTTGAGTTCCCTTTCACAACAAGGCAGCCTGTGTTCCCAGAGCGTTCCTTCACACTGGTGTTAGGTGTTCTCAGGTATTCAGATAATGAAGAGTAGAGACACTCCAAGCTGAGCCCTAAGAGTTTATTTTTTGTCTTTATTTGAAGTATGAGGGGAAAGAGCTGGCTACGGCTGCAGTTAAGAGCTATATACAGCTGATGTTACTAGTAAAGCTTTTACACCATCTCCTACTACAGAAGATTTTACACTACTTAATGAGCAATCTACAAGAGAGTTTTTTCCCACTACACATGTTCATATCTTCCTACCAAACTGTAATAGATGTAAAAAGGCTGTAATATCACAGCCAACCCTGGAGAGGGCAGTTCAGACYGCTGTTCCCCTCTCCAAGTTCTGCTTGATCTCAGCTGTGTACTTCCCGTAGAATCTCTCCGCCTTCTTGTTGAACTTGGCGTTTCTCTCRTTGATGTAGTCGATGTCTGCGTCGTCGTTGTAGGGGCGTCTCCGGCTGTATTTCTCACGCTTTTCAATTCTGCAAGACAAACATTAGTGAAGACCTGGGGAAGAATGCTGATGGCTGGGACATACTGGTTACTGACACTCTTTTAAGTATAGAAAAAAATTCTAATTTAAAATAACAACAGAAGTTGACCTATTTTAAGTGATAAATGCTATAAAGCTGTTTGTTTAGTTTGCYTGAGAAGTATTAAGAAAAAATAGTGAAGAAAAAGTATAATCACTACTTACTCTATCACAGAGATATTCTTAGTTCTACAAAGTGTAATTAGTAGAATACTGTATCATTATTCCTAACTTTGGTCACTAGAATTTTAGGATACTAAGTCAAATTAAAAGAGCACATTCACTGTTCCAAACTACTGTGACAATGAAGACAAGGTAGGGGCAACTACTGCTTTACTCGCCTTTTACAAGTACCCTGCCCTTGGTGTCAGTACAAAGAAAAGGGTAGGTTTTCAGCAGTGTTTTTCTAAAGGGAATCACTCACTTAGCCCTGAGGGTGACGGGGTTCATGCTGTGTCTCAGAGACACTCTCGGAAAATTAGGGAAAGGCAAAAACCAGCCCTGTTTTGAGAGGGACGTGACCTCCAAACACTCCTTTCATTAAATCRTACTGTTTACTTACTGTTTCTCGAGGTCTGCAACCATTCTATCAACCCCTTCTTTAGAGGGCACGTGGCTTCCGTGGAGGAGACTGTCGGAGGTCGGGTAGAGYGCCTCCCCACTGCGCAAGAGAACCGAGCGGCAGTTTACAGCACTAACACGGACTGTTCAAAACTTCCCAGGTATTTTTAAGGCATTTAACAAAGTTGCTTCCTCCTGCTGCCAGGAGTTAGTTTTAAGCTTCTGGAAAATCCAGGACTCCCGTTTGGGGGGCCCAGGAGGGCTGCAATCACACTCACTACTGCTCCTTCAGCTTCTCGTACTGCTCCAGGTCGGGTTTGATCTGCCGGGTCAGCCGCTGGTACTGGCGCAGCTGGGCGGACGCGTAATCTTAGACGAGACGGAGCTACCGTTAGAGGACCCTGCAATCCAGCTGGCAAAAGCAACTAAAAACACATACAAACACACGGACATTACCTGCAAACCCAAGATCTGGATTTTTCCTCTTCTTCTTCCTTTCCCACCTTTCCGCATCCTCAGCGCTGATCTCCAGCAGCTTAACCCGCTCGTAATCCTCTCCCCTGGCGGCACATTCCTGAAGCGGCACGAGCAGCATTTTAACCATAATTCAATATAACCTTTAACGAGACGTTTTGCACCGTCCTCCTCCTCACCTTCTTCTTCTCCTGCACGCGCAGCTCCCACTCCAGCCGGGCCTTCTTGGCCTCCCAGTTGGGCGGCAGCTTCAGCCTCTTGTCCTCCTCCACCACCTCCTGGTGGTTCAGCTTGCGGGCCTCGTTCTGCGGGCGCAGCCGGCAGCTCGAGGGAGTTCGGCCGCCGCCGGGCCCGCCCCGCTGCCCGCCGGGCCTACCCGCTTCAGGTGCAGCTCGCGGAACTTGCGCAGCCGCTGCTCCCGCTTCGCCGCCGCCGCCTCGGCCGCGGCTGCCGCCGCCGCGCAGGACCCCGCCTCGTCCTCCGAGCCCGACGAGCCCTGAAACAGCCCGTGCTCAGACGGCGGAGCGGGACGAGACGGGGCGGGCCCCCCCACCGGCCGCCGCCATCTCCTCACCGCGTCCTCCGCAGCCCCCAACGCCCCGAGCGTCGCCATCTTCCTCGCTGAGCACTTCCGCTTCCGTCGCTGCACGCACTTCCGGCGGCGCTGAGTGGGGCGGGGCGGTGCGCCCCCTGGCGGGCGAGGAGGGGCGCCCCCTGGCGCGGGGGGG
>NW_020455566.1:3702658-3738751 GCF_003342845.1 Nothoprocta perdicaria
GGGAGGGGCGGGGCGCCCCCTGGCGGGCGGGCGGGGCGGCCTCGGGCCCGGCCTCGTCCCGGAGGCTCCGGAGGCTCCGGGCGGATCCGGGAGGCCCGGGAGGCACCCAGCCCCGTCAGCGCCACGGCCAGGGCGAGCGGCGGCTCTGGGCCCCGCGGAGGCCGCCGCCATTGACCCCCCAGCTTCGCTACCCTTCATTAACCTTCGTTACCCTTCATTACCCTTCATTAGCCATTCAGTGACGGCCCCAGGACGGGAGCCGGGCCCCGGCTGTGCCCGCTGGGTCCGTCCGGGCTTGGTGCTGGTGTCTGCATCGCCCCGTGGACCAGCTCCACGCGCCCGCCGCGCCCCAGCGCCCGTGGAACGGGAGCGGCAGGGCCCCGGGATCCGCTTTTCCTGCGGGGATCCCGCCGGGACGCTCCRGTGCTTCCCTGCGCGGGGGCAGCCCCCGCTCCTGCCCCTATTCCCCCATCAGCCTCGCGCTGCGGTGCTGGGAGGAGCCGCAGGGCCGCGGCTCCCATGTGGGCCCGGGCCTTGGCCCCGTCCCGTGSCCCTCCGGGGGATCCCGGGGTGGAGGGGCTGGAGCCGCGGGGCTGGATGCGACCGGGTGCCCCCCGTGGGGCTGGGGACCCGCGGGGCCGTGCAGCGCCCCGGCCGGGCCCACAGCCCCGAGCCCTCCTCGCTGCCCAGCGCCGTCCCCGGCCGAGCCCGCCGGGCTCCCCGCTCCCGTGGACCCGCGTTCCGGAAAGAGCCGGGAATGGACCCGAACCTGCCCCGCGCCGAGGAGCGGGGCCCGTCCCGCGCCGGCTGCCCCTGGCGACACGCAGCGCTGCTCCCGCTGCCACTCGATGTATTTTTAGGTTAAAAAATGCCTTTCTCGCGCGCACAGCGTTGGCCCGGCGCGTTTGGGTCGGAGCTGACTCCATTGTCTTGTGCAGCGGGGCCTCCCCCGCGGTGCCAAAACGAGGAATTCCAGTCACATTTTGTCCGGGGCCCGGCAGCTCGGAGGAACTGACTCATCCCGGTTATATTTGTCCCTTTCAAAGGGAAGGTGGCGGCGGGGGAGCAGCGCTGCTTATCTGGCGTCCCGGAGCCGCTCGCCTGCGTGTGCGGGGAGCCCTGCCGGGGCCGTCGCGCGGGTCGGCCGCCGTGGGGCTGCCCCACACCCAGTGCCACCCGCTTTGGTGCTGGGGCGCCCGGCGAGCAGAAGCGACGAGGATGGAACCCGCGGAGCGGCCGGGATGACTCCGGCTGCTGTCCACCCACATCCCCCTTCCCGCGCACGGAGCTGCCGCCCCGCTCCGGGAAAGCGCCGGCCCAATTCGCTCCTCCTGCCCCTCCGCTCGATGCCGGCCGCCACGGGGACGCGGAGAGGGGCGGCAGCGAAGGCGGGCGGCGCTTCAGGAGCTTCCTCGCCGCGCGGCCCCTCTCGCCGCGGCTGCTYGCGGCCTGCCGCGCTGCAATTACAATCCTTCAGCTCAGACACATAATCATTGGGCCGGAGAGCAAGAAGTACCTGGGTAATGCGCTTAACGCGGATTAACCCGGTTACGCTCTGACTCTATTGAAAATGAGAAAGTGCTGATGGTCAAAATCAATTCCTCTCCAGCCAAATTAGTGCYGGGCCGGCTTAGGGTTTCAGCTAAATGGTCGCCCCACAGCAGCCGCCCTAATTGCCCCGGCTGCGAGCGGGGACCCGGCGAGCTGGGCGCTCCCGGCGCTCCCGGAGCAGCCGATCGGGGCGGCTTTGGGAGCGGCGCCGCTTCCCTGGGCTCGAGGCTGCAACCTGTTTGTTTGAGGCTGCAACCTGTGTGTTTGTCTGTTTCTTTGCTTGTTTTTGCCTTAAAAGCCGGAGCCCGGTGGAGTTTCCTGCGTGAGAGCCACGCGGTCGTTAGCTGGAAATTGCAAACGAAGCAGTTTGCAGGAGGCGGCACCCGAGCACCCAGTCCTTCCCCTGTAGGTTGCCCGCACCATTGCCCGGGGTTCATGGGGGCGTTTTTCCATGGAGAGAATTGGTGCAATTCGGGAAACCGTTCCCCAAATCCACGCCGTGCTGCCCCGGGCCGGGCCGCGCCGGGGCCGGATAACGTCGCGTTCGCCCCGATCGATGCCGTTTTGGGCCGYGGAGTTATTAGGCCACTGCCATAAACCGTGTCGGAGAGCGCAGCGGGCCAGTGCTGGATCTCCCCGCGCGCCGCTCCGGAGGCACCCGGTCAACACCGGCCCTGCGGAGGAAGGAGGACGGGGACAGGGTCCCTATGAGCCGTCCCCAGAGCAGGGACCAGCGCTGCAGGTGCCACCACCCAGCTCGGCCCCTCGTTAAGTGAGTGCTAAACCCCATAAAATCCCCCTTCCAGCTACTATTTCTGCACAAAAGGCTCCAGGGCAGCGAGATACACCAAGGCATCCGCTGAAGTAACGCGTCTGTTCTCATTTGTGACATTTATTATTAACAGGGAGAAGAAGAAGGAGAAGGAGAGAGGGAAAAAAAAGCCACCAGAAAGAACGGCTAATTGAAGGACTATTGTGCCTGGTAACAGCTATTAAATTAATCTGCTGCGTGCCTTTCCACCCACACGCTCACAAGCTTCCTGGTTATAATTAGAACCATTTACAACCGTTTTGACACCGYGGGGAGGTTGCAGTTCAGCTGCTTAGTCTGGTGACGGGCTGGGGACCGGGGCTCTGCCCGCAGCCCCGCAGAGGCTGTGTTGGGGACACGGTGGTTTTGGGGGACCCGGCCCGCCACCTGCCCCTGCTCTTTCCCACTKGGTTTTGTTTCTTCTCCTTGCTGCTGCCGTTCACAGTTTCATCTCCTCGGGTTTCTCCCCCTTCTTCTGTCCTGGAGCACCGTCAAGCCCCAAAAAAATGAGTTTATTTCTGTCTCTGCCTGATCGAATTCCTCTCCTTTTTCCCTCCCCTTTCTTGCTACTTGGTAATTTTTTCCCCARCTTTGGAAGTGCCGCAGAGCAGCGGAGAGGGGGAAAAAAGCAGGAAGGGGCGAGATGGGAGTGTCGCCTCTGCCCCCGGAGCCCGGCAGGTCCCCGAGGTTGTCACCCCGCGTGGGGATGGTGACGCTGCGGCACTTAGATGCCTCCCAGCTTCGTTATTGCTCTTGGCTTCCCTCAATCGGAGCCGCTCCGTTTGGGCTATTGATTGGGATTTTGAGCGAGGGAGGGGGGATATCARGTGTTTTTTATGAAGGGATGCTGGTATATTCTTAAATCTCCGCTTCTCATTCACTGCCAGCRTCCCCGGGAAGCCAACGGTCACCCCAGCCTGGATCCAAGCCCTTTGGGGCCGGAGCACATCGGGATTCATCCCTGCGCCAGGACACGCGGTGACAGGGAGACCACACGGTGCTTTGTGGGACATCGGGTGCGTTTTCCTTAGGTTTTTATCTCTTTCCCCCCTCACCGAACCGTCCTGGAGGCCCCTCGATCATTCCCATCGCGCCCAAGGACAGCGGGACCACAACCAAAGCAACRAAGTGCCGCGCACCTTGGGCCGCCTTGCCGTGAAATACATACATACGGGAAGAAAAGGAGCGCTCGTCGCGGCGAAAGAGGACTGATTAATATTTTAGTAAAACCGTCAAACTGAAGTTTAACAGACTGGTTAAAATCTCAGCTGGAGAAACCGCTGTGGTTCTCCACTGCCCTGCAATGTATTTGTCTATTTATTTATTTATTTATGCATTTATTTATTTATTTCCCGCGGCCCAGGCTGGTTTCCAGGGCCCGGCTCTGCCCCGGGGGCCGCCGGAGCGGCCGCGGAGCATTAGAGGCCTCGGCTCGCCCCGCTGCTTGCCCTTTACCCGAGCAAAGAATTAGCGGCGGTTTGAAAAGGCCCCTTCTTCCCCCTCCCCGCTCCCTTTTATAGGTACAATCATCAGATAAAATATTTCTGGAAGACTATTTACAAACTTCCCCGTGCCCATCAATCTTGCCGTTAAGCCAGCGCGGAGGAAGATCTCTAACCTCAAGAAGCTGCTAATGCAACCGAGCTATTTAATGGCGGGGCCGATTTCTTCTTTCTTTTTTTTTTTTTCCCCGCTGCCATTACTATAGAATACATAATAACATCAATAATTAAATATAAATTGGATTTAATATTTTATGCTGGCGACATGTAATTTACACTCTACCCGAGAAATCAAAAGGTCACGTCTGAAGCGAAGGCAAGGAGCTGGGAGAGGCGGGATGGGCCGGGGGCCGCYGCGCTCGCCCGGCGCCCGGGGGGCCGAAGCAGAGGCTTTTTTGGGGTGCAACAGGGCAGGTTTTGGTCTGTTGGAGCGGGCGTGGAGCGGCGGCCGCAGGGTGGCACCGGTGGCCGGGGGTCCGTCCCGCGGGGGCGCTGGGACCTCGCGCCTGGCGGCTGTGACCCCGTGGGGGATTCTCGGGCCGGCGGCGCCGGGGGTTCCCGTCCCCTCCTGGCCCGGGACGAGACGGGGAAGTTGTGGGAAGCGGCGGAGACGGCGGCGGCGGCTGCTGCTGCCTCGCAGGCCGGCGAGCCGCGGGGCCTTGGGAAGGGCATCCCGCTCCGGAGCGCGCGGAGCGCGGCCGCGCTGGGGGGTTTAGCCCCCACAGCCAAACAGGAGCCCGCGCTGCTGCTCCCCGCTCCGCAGCCCCGAGAGCTTGAGGCCAAAGTGAACGGGAGCTTGGCGGGAGGCAGCGCTGGGGCCGCAGCTCCCGAGGCCCTTTYGCTTCTGCTGCCGCTCTCCCGGGGCCCGGGGCTCGGCTCGGAGCAGTTTCGGGGCTCCTTTTTGCACGTGTTGGGTAACCCTCTGCCTCATTGAGGAGCGAAGGGCCACTGAATTGCCTGAGGACAAGGGTCTATCTGTCTTCTCAGGGTCATGATTCAGTGGGAATCAAGCTTCTCCTCCTCTCCTCTCCTCTCCTCTCCTCTCCTCTCCTCTCCTCTCCTCTCCTCTCTACACTCTGGAAAATCCACACGGACACCCTGGTCTTGCGGCTGCCGGTGCCTCTGGACTCCGGCTTTTTGCCGCCTCCGCTGGTTTCTGAGCCCATTGCCCTGTTTGCATCTTGGCCCTACAGCTGAGGACCCAGCTCAGCAGCAAGGACCCTGTTCCCACGTGTACTGTCAAGAGCAGCCTTGGGGACACCACCACCCCACTGCAAGTGCGGCTGGGCCAGAGGAAATCCCCCCTTTTCTATAAATTGTTCATTTTTTAACACCTTGCAATCTAGAGGTATCTTTTCCCGCTCCTATTTTGGAAGGAGCAACGCCTTGAATTCTTGCAAGATTAATACAGCGCAGTTTGCAGCACCATCGATACACTATTATTTTCCGTCTTGATTCATCCCCAGATGCAGCGGGAAACGGCTCCCTCCAGGCCACTCAGCGCTGGAAAACGCTTTTACGGCTTCGCCGGCGGTGCTCCGGGAGGTGCAGGAGGTGCCTGCTTTACCGGGAGCTGCCTTCGGGGCCGCTGGGATGGACGGCTGGGATGGCGCTCGCCGGCGGCCGGACCCTTCGGCTGCACCTGGGAGCACCCGGATCAGGAAAAGGGCTCCCGAATGTGGAGCTCTGCCCACGCTGCAGCTTCTTGCATGGCTGCAATGCCCGTGGGCCACGTTTTCACGTTGCCTCTCCCGTGGTTTATCCGGACCCGTTCCGGGGCATCCCGGTGTCCCACGGGACGGTCCGTGGCGGGGCTGGCAGCGAGGGCAGCGCCTGGCGCTCCCGTTTCACCTCCCCGGCCTGATTTGCCATGTCACGTCCCATTAACTTCTAACTCGGCACTAATCTCTGCCCTGAAATATATAATGAAAGACATTCAAAATATATCAAAATGGCAGCAGTATTGATTTATTAATGCTAGGGAATGCTGCCCTAATTGAATTGAGATCCAGGAAGCCGGTTAATGCAGCTGACAGTGATACAGGAATCCAGAGAGGGCTGGGTTTTTTTTTTCGCTTGCTCTCTCCCTCTTTGTTGTCTGTCGGATAAATAACAAATCAATTTAAATTTCAACGAGGCTGCTAAAAACAAGGCGGCACCTGCGCGGGCCGAGGGCCGCGGAGCCCCCCGGGGCTCAYGGGCTCTCTTGCTCCCGCTCCGCATCTCCAGATCGCGCCGCTCTCGGCCCGGCCAAGATGAGCCAGGTGGGAATAATCCCTGGGAAGGGGCCGGGATGGCTCCAACGCGCCGGAGCTGGAGGCAGCTCCTGCTCCAGGACCTGGACCCGGTGCAGGGCTGGGGCCGGCCCCTTTGCTCACAGTCTCCCTGGGGTTGTCCCTCCGCTTTCCTTGCTCGGGAATGACTGTTCCTTCCTTTTTTTCCCCCTGTGCAATCRGATGTTCCTCCTGGGGAGCTGACAGGGCTGAGCTCTGGCTGTGCCCTTGGTGGGACATTCCCGSTAACATTCCTGGTAACATTCCTGACACCCCCGGAGCCCATCCTCGCTCCGGGCTGTGCGCCCTCCACAACCTCCTAGGCCACGCTGGGAGCGGAAAAAMCAGTATTTAGCATTCAAAAGACATGCCTTCAATCCCCATTTTCCCCAAAGCATCCTTGAAACGGCAGCAAATCCATCCTGGCGCACACGGAGCACGCGCTGGAAGTGKCTCCTTTTGCAGCCCATCCTCATGCCCGCCGAGACCGGCACGTCTGGAGGCCACCGCAGCCCCYGGCCTCCCCCCATTCCCTTCCCGTCCCGAAGGAGCAATGCCCAGGGCTGGGAGCGCAGCCCTGCAGCGGCGGCTCCGGTCAAGGAGGCAGAGGAGCCGGAGCTAATTAAATCAACAGCTAACGGTGGAGGTTACCCACAAAAGTGAACCTTGGTGCCCCGAAAACCACTGACCAGAGAATGGCTGGAAGAGGAAAAAAAAAAAAAAAAGAGCAAAACCACAGTTGGAGTGAAATGGAAAAAGAAATCTCCAGCTCTATATCACTCCAGCCAGCCACAGGTATCAGCATATTAATTGCTCTTTGACTTGATTTTGTTGTGGGATGAAGGGCGCGCTGCGGCTTGCGCGGATGTGCCGCGGGGCTGGATGCGGGATCCACGTGTGGAGTGACCACAGGAGCGTCCGGGCAGCCCGGACACCGACTGGGATGGGATGGGAGATAGGGGCAGCGCCCAAAGAGTCGCTTGGTGCTTTTTTTCCTAGCTAAAAAGAAAGAATCTTGGATGGGAGGTCAGATGAGGGACCCAACGATAAGTCATGGGATGTCAAGGAAAACCGCGGGCGTCGAAACTCCCGCGGCGGCCACTCGTTTAATTTCCGGGCTGGCGGAGCCGCTGTGACACTGATGGCAGCCGAGCGGAGGTTCGACGGTCGGCGCAACCCGCGGCGRCGGCGGCGACGGCRGCGAACAATGAGCCGCTTTGTCCGCCACGCCGCCCAGCCCAGGGCTGCTAATTACAGCAGGAATTACCTCCGGAGCCTTCACGGCCACTAATAACCTTCCTTTTTGTGTTCTCCATCATCATCGTCATGTTGGTGCCATTGGCTTCGGGGTTGGGTTGAGGTTTTCCTGGGGATTCACTAGTGTAATAATTAACAGGTGTGGTTGGGCCATTTTGGGGCAGCTTTGCAGGTATTTGGTTGCCAGAGGGACCGCTCGGCGCTGGGGGCTCTGCGGCCGCCCAGAGCGCCGGTGACGGGCGCCGCGGCCGGCGCTCGCCCCGTGGGAACGGCCGGCGCCGGGGAAGTGGGAGCGGGAGGCCAAGGAGAAGTGGGAGCGCGACGGCGGCTCCGCGGCGCGAAGGCAGAAGTGGGGCCGGGCGGCGGCTGCGACGGGGCGACCGCGGCTGGAAACACCCCAAGGCCGGCCCGCGCCGCCCGGCTTCCGACTGCTCCTCCGGCAGGGCTGCCGGTTGGGCCTCCAATGGCCTCCGCGCTCCCAGGGAATACATAAATAATAAAAACAGGGATGAAAATCAGCTCGGCTGGGCGAGTGGGAGCCCRTGGTGGTGGGAATAAGCTGCCTGTGCTGTTATCCAGAGCAAGGCGAGGGTGCGGGGCGCGTGGCCTCCGCGATGCCGGCTGAGGCCGCAGCCTCCGCTGGGAGCGGCGGAGGCCGCGGAGCACCGTGCGCTAGAGGGAGACAAAGCCCCGCGCGCGGCGCCCGGCCCCGCCACGCAGGAGCCGCGGGGCTCCTGCTCCCTCCCTGCATCCTGCATCCAGCAGCGGCTCCGAGCGGCCGCCGCGCAAACAGGCTGAATCCGGCGGAACGGCCTCGGATGCACAGGCTTCCACGGGGATCAGCGCGGGAAGGGAGCTGGAAATGCATCTTCCTGCTCGGATCCCCGCTCCGTGAGCTCGCTGCACAGGACGCTCRCAAACATCTGTGCTCGCCCCTGTGCCCGGGCATGGGCTCGCTGCCCCGTTTGACCCGATTCGGCGGCTTTTTGTTCATGTTTTTACCCACAAAATGGCATCGGGAGGGGCCGGCGAGGCCGGGCGCCCGCTCCCATGCAAGGCGGCGCGCGCCCGGCCCGTTATTTGCTTAGCGCTGCAGCCGCCGGCTAACCCGGACGCGGCCTCATTTGCTTGGGCGGCTCAGCTGCACCCTGGCCTTATTTTGTTTTAAAGAAAAAGCCTGAAAACCCTTCAATTTTGCATGTTTGGGGAGGGTGTGGGGGGGTCAGCTGGAAGGGGAGGTTGGGCAGACCTTCCTCRTCCTCCTCCTCCTCCTCGGCRCGGCGGCGGCGATAGCATCGGCGAGGGTTTTTCTCATGAACTCGCGRTGGCCGCAGCACCGCGCTGGAGGAAACCGTGGGTCCCCGTCCCCAACATCACGTCCCCATTCGAGGAAAAGCACAAACACACACACAAAAAACCCACTTAATTTCCTGGGTTTGGGGGCACTTGGAGGCAAATTTGGCTACTGCAGCRCCAGCAGGATCCGAGCCCGCTCCCCGGAAGCCCTTGGGGTGAATCACTGCCCTTTCGGGCAAAGTTTGCAGGCCTGGGGTTTACTCTGAGGAGGAGGAGGGATGCGGGGAGGAAGCATCTTCCCACGTTATCGCTCCTGGCCCTGCGCGGGTCGGGACGGGCTGTTATGTGATCACAGTTTGCTGCAGTGAATTATTTAGTCGATCCGTCCCGGCGCATGTTGTTGAGGCTAATGTTGCTTGTCCTAATGTAGGAAATCATTAAAGATCAATAAAGAAATCATTAGCAGCGCGACGCCCTTACCGAACCGCCTGAGCTACCGAGCTACCACTTAATCCGGCCATAAAAACGGCACCATGAGCTCATTTTAATGGGTGTCAGCAAGATGGATTGGCCGAGGGCAGAGGTTAGAACAGCAATTTGGGAGCAGCCCCGCTAATGCACTTGTAACTCCTCGCAACACTTTAATGCGAGTTAAACAGAAAATGCCCTGGAAACCGCACTGCGTCCGCCGGTACAGACGGTTTAAGAGACTTGGGATGCATTGCAAGGGTTAGGAATTGAAAGAGCGTGCCGGAGTTCGCGGGTTTGGCTTAGCCAGGGCTGAGGAAGCTGCAGTTTTGGTTCTTTATGGATATGGGTCCAGCCTTGGTTTTCCCTGGTGTGAAATGAGTCTGGTGACTCCTTGCAAAGCGCTGGGGTGTCCCGAGTGCAGCTGGAACTGGTGTCCGCATCCCCGGCCTTGCTGCCCGCGCATCCTGGTGCAGGGCACGGCYGGAGCGGATGGATCCCGGCTCCTGCCGGGGGCTGTGGCCGTGGGTGGGAGCGATCGGCGGGCAGCTCCATCCCGCGGGAAAAGCCGTCCTGCCGCAGGGAAGCACCAGGCAGGCCTGCAAAGCAGCAAAGCGCCGGTTCGTATCCCGGTGCCGGTGATTTCCTGGACATCTCCAGAGCGCCGCGGACAGTGGGAAACCGTGCGGAGGACCCGGCTGGACGGCAACTTCCCTAGCCGGCGCGGACTGTGCTCCCTGCGGGGAAGCCGCGACCGGGCGGGCTCCGCGCATCCCGGCACCCCGGCGTCAGCGGAGCCGAACCGCAGGCAGGGCGACCCCCYGGCCTCGGGCAAAACCGCCTGTCCCGTAGGAAGCAGCCTGTGCCGAGTGGGGACCAAACGGTGCTGGATCACAGCGGGCAAAGCCCCTGCCCCTCAGCTCCCCACTCGATGCGCTAGGAGAGGAGAGGGTCAGAAGGGTTGCTTGGGTTTAGTCCATTTAGTTCATCCTTCCCATCCCATCCCATCCCATCCCATCCCATCCCATCCCATCCCATCCCATCCCATTGCTCTAATGGAACCAGGGTTTTTTTCCTGGCTTGCTGAGAAGACCAAAACACAACCCCCAACCCCCGGCGCTTCCTGCTGCTCCGTGTGGCCTGACCCTGATCCCGGCCGTGGCCGAGCCGTGGCCGAGCCGCCGCCGCGCGCTGCCAGCACCGGGGGAATTTCTCTTTTTTTTTTTCTCTTTTTTTTTTTTTAATTCTTTTTTTTTTTCTATTTTTTTTTCTTCTTCTTTGCCCTCGCTCTCTCTTGCTCTGACTCAGCCGGCGGCGGCGAAGACACGAGGGCCTCAGTTGAGAGAAACCGCACGTCTGCAGCAGTTTCCCACGCTCGGCTCCCTAAATAGCCGCCCGCGGTGGTCCGGCGCCGTCCGCAGCTCCTTCCTCCTCTGCAGCCTCCTCCTCCTCCCCGCCGCTTTGCCCCGATGGCTGGGGGGGGGGGATTTTCCCGGGGGGGCCTGAGCAGCCCCCTAAAATAACGGGGGGTCCCGGGGCGCTGCCCCCCGCCGCCGCCGGCGCCGCGGTTTCCGGGCGCAGCCGATGCCGGCAGATAAAGCGGCGGCTCCGGCTCCGCGCGCCGGCCCCGAGCGGCCTCCCCGGCCCCGCGGCCGGCGGCTCCCGCGTGGTGCCCGGGGCGCAGGGGGAGAGCAAGGGGAGGCAAGGCGAGAGGATACAGGAGGCAAAGGAGTAAAGAGAAGGGGGGGAAAAAAAGGGGGGGAAAAAAGCAAAAATTCAAAAAAAAAAAAAGGAAAAAATACCAGAAATAAAAAGGCCGAAAAATGCCAAAAAAATAAAAATAATAAAAAAAAAAAAAAAAAAATGCAAAAAAAAAAAAAAAAAGCAATAAAGAAGAAAGTGGAAAGCGAATTGCTTGAGGACAGAGGGGAGACGGGCTGTGCTTGCACAGTGCAGCCCACGAGGTGGTTTCTGATGTCCCTTTCGCCCCTGCGGGTGCCACCCCTGGTCCGTGGGACACCGTGGGACAAGGGCATGGCTGGAGGTGTCCCCTGTTGGCGCGTTGCCCCGTGGAGCTGCACAGGGCCCTTTGCTGCGTGATGGGGACGTGACGGCACCAGGCGCCCCGGTGGCCACCGGCTGCAGGTGAGCTGCCCAGCAGCTGCTTTGGGGAGGAAAACRGCCAATTTCAGCTTTTCTCTGCTTTGCTGCTGTTGAATTTTTGCAAAGTGCAGCGCACCCGGCCGCATCACCCGCTCCTGCAGGCGACCTGTTCCTTTCAAAGGACGTAGCCCCGGCTGATCCGCTCCTCTCTTGAACAGAACAACAAAAATAACTGCAGTTTTCAGTTAGAAAAAAAAAAAAAACAAAAACAAAAAAAAAGATGAATCTCTCTACATAAAAGTGAAAGAAATTGGAGGGGGTGGGAAAGGAGGTTTTGTGAATACAAACACATCCTCCGAGCTACGACTGGTGTGGTTTTTGAAGGAGCCCTTTTTCTACGAAAAAAAAAAAAAAAAAAGGAGATTTTAATGAGAAGATTTTGCCTCTGCTTATGGGGCAAGTGGGTGAAGCRAGGGACAAAATCCGGTGGGATCAGCTGAGGAGAAGTTCAGAAGTTCAGGAAACTGGGTGGAGAAAGCACATGCACGCACATGTATGTGCACCCACGGGGTGAGCTTGGGGGTCTGCTCTTCTCCGGGGCTCCCTAGCTGTAACTTCCCGGCACGTTGAGGCCTTCGGCCTTGTCCCATTTCTCCTCCCGGATAACAGGCGCRAGAGCCCGCGGAGCCGGTACCCGAATTCCTGTGGTTTGCCCCCAAACCTTGTCTGCTTTCCGCGCCCTGCCCCGGGCCCCGGAGCGTCTCCCGCTCCATCCGTCACAAGGGTGCCCTTGTGGCGCGGCGGGTGTGATGAGCGGCGGCGGCCTCAGCCGGCGCCGGCGCGGGCGCTGCGGTCACATGCCGCTTTTCCCAGGGCTCGGGACATGCGGGATCTGCACCGGCTGCACCGCGGGTCTGTTCCTCATCCCCGGCAAGGCCCGGGAAGGGCCGCAGAGGGTTGAGAGCAGCGGGAATAGCGGGAGCGGTGCCGCTGCGCGTGTCCCTGCCTCCCAGCGCTCCGGATCACCCCTGAATGCAGGGAGCGGGAGCAGCTCCCGGTGGCCACAGGGCAAGAAGAGGGAATAACCCGGGAATGGTGCACRTGGGGCTGGGAACCGACTGGGAGCTGCAACTGGTCGGGAAAAGGGGCCAGGTGTAAGTGGGATGTTGCCATTAAAACCTTYGGGTGCCTTTCGTTGCAAGGCTGCAGTGGGATGGAGGGAAGGGAAATATCCAGGCACATGGAACTATCCAAGCACATGGAAGCCCACAGCACTGCCCTTATTCCTGTTACTGAATAGGAGGGAAAAAGCAGCGGAGGCTCCGCGGCCGGGCGCTCCGTGCTGCGGATGAGCTGGTGCTGCAGGGCTGGGTTCCTCACGAGCCGGCCCCATCGCCCCCTTCCTTTTCCCCATTCATTCATTCATTCATTCATTCTTTCTTTTCCGCGTTTTTTCCCATTTGTGGCTGGTCACACCAGCTGACTGGTTGCTCGCGGCCGTCCCATGGAGCGCGTACGGAGCCGGGTGCGTACGGAGCCGCGCGCTCCGCGTCCCTCCCGCTGCACTTCCCTGCACCGCCTCGGCTCTGCACGGGCTGGAGCGGAGACAGCTCCATGCCCAGCACCACCTTCCTCCATCCCGCAACTCCGCAGCATTCCCGCTCTGCAGCTCCGTGTCCAGCACCACCTTCCTCCATCCCGCAACTCCGCAGCATTCCCGCTCTGCAGCTCCATGCCCAGCACCACCTGCCCCCATCCCGCAACTCCGTGACATTCCCGCTCTGCAGCTCCATGTCCAGCACCACCTGCCCCCATCCCGCAACTCCGTGACATTCCCAAATGTGCTCACTAACTAAGCTGGAAACGCCTTTTACAATATAAAACTGGATCTAGATTCTCTCGTGGCGAGCTGGGATCTGGATGCATTGCCTGATTTTCTGCAATTTCTCCTCATTTGTGTCCCCCCGTGGACCCGATGCTCATCCTACCGTGCCCGGCATCCCCAGCTCCCCCTGGACCTGCAGGGCTTTTTTTTAACCTTCCTGTAACTCCCCGCCTCGGGATTCCCGCTCGGCAAAATCCCTTTTAATGGATTTCTCTGTTTCTTCCTAACCACAGAGAGCCGAGGCCTGGCAGYGCTGCGGGCTCCGGCGCCCCATCCCTGGACAACGGCGGCATTTAGGATTTCACTTGTTTTCCATAGATCCGGGGCCTCCTCGTCGCCCTCTTCCCTTTCCCCAGCTCCTCCTCCTCGCCCCGGTGTTCCCGGTGCATCCCATGGCCCGGTGCTCATCAGCTCCCTGCAAATCCCGAGACGGGAGCGAAGTTTTCCCTCTGTTTCTGGTGCCCAAAGGGGACAGGGATGCCCGGAGCGGCCGAGCCGGGCGCCTCCTTCCCGCCCTGCTGCCACGGCCCTTCCCTCTCCTCTTGCCTTTCCAAAGATGATGGATATTTTTGGGGGGTTGTTTGTTTTATTTTTTGCAAGAAAGTGGGACAGGCGACGCGGCTGCGATCTGGGGGGATTTTCCATAATATAAACACATAAAATATATTAAAAAAAAAAAAGAAAAGAAAAGAAAAAAGAAAAGGGAAAATAAAAGGCCATGACGATTTTCCATTGGCACTGGAAGCCGCCAGGGCCTTTGGAACATGCGGAACGCATTACTCGAGCTATTGTAAAATAAAATATAAAAACAACCAAAATAGGAGGAGAAGGGCGGGCTTTTTATTTTTATTTTTTTTTAAGGACTCAGTTGGGAAGGGAGACACTGAAAAATGCTCCGTGTGTGTGTGTGTGCACGGGACACTCCATGTTGCGCAGGAGGCTCCCGAGGGAGGGCTGGCCTTGGTGACAGAYCTGGGATTTGTGGCACGGTTGAGGGTGGCAAAAGTCCTCCCGGCTCCCGCGTTTGGCGGGATGAGGCCTTGCAGGCGGATCCGGGGGCTGCGATGCCGCTGCTTCCCGCAACGCCCGGGAATCACGCTGGGAAAAGCTCCAAAGGAAAAGGGCAGCAGTGCCGCCGCGATGCCCCTCGGCTGTCAGAATGGTCCCAGTGCCATCGTCCCYGGGGAGAGCTCCGGGACAGACAGGCGCCGGCTCTGCCCTTCCCATGGGATGCGCGGATGGAGCTCCTGACCCCGGCCTGCCGTGGGGACCAGGTCCCTTTTACACCAGCCCCAAACGCTTCAGATTCCGTTAGCGAGCCCGTTTTGGGGGCTTTTCCAAGCTTTCCACTGACCACCCCCCGTGCTGGCGAGCGTCCCCCCGCCCCGCTGCAGCGAGCGGCTCCCTCCTGTGCGAGCGGAGCATCCCAGCCTTTCCGGGCAGCCGGCACATGCGCCGGGGCTTCCCGCCCGCCGGGCCGGGAGCTCCTCCGAGCGCTCCGTGTCCTCGAAAGGAAGAGCCGGACCGTGCCCGGCGTGACCCGCGGCACCGCAGCACTTTCGCTTCCTCTTTCACCCCTCCAGACATTTCCCCTTTTTCTTTCCTTTGGAATTTTACTGATTTCTCACGCAGGCGAGCTGTGCATTTCCAAGCCCCYGGCCCATCCGCTGGCGCCAGAGGCACCTTGGAGCACTCATCCCACTCCATGCAAGAGGGAACATCCCGGTGCTCCRCAGGGTTTGGGAAAGCATCCGCTGCGTGCGCCTGAATCCTCTGCAAGGGAGAGAATCGCGCCTGAATCCCCTGCAAGGGAGAGAATCGCTGCTTCCCGGGGTGTTCTCCACCTTTGGGCACCCGGGAGGAGCTTCCTTGTCCTTAGGTGCTCCATAACCTTTCCATGAATAGCTGCTTTTGTCCGTGCGCGTCTTTCTCCGCGCGGCATCGGGGTTCACTCCTCGCTTGCTCCGGCAGCCCCGCTCCTCCGCTCACTTGTTTAAATAGAGCATAAAGCGCAAACTGTTCTTTGAATATTTATGACCAGTTTTTATCTCATGCCATGCATACAAAACATACTTGATTTCTTTCCTAAAAGTTTTTTCCAAGTGCAAAGTTTTAAAAACATGTGGCTTTTATTGCAGGCAGGAATGAATAACAGCATTCCTCCCGTAACCACATTAAATGGAACAGTAATATTCATATGCGTAAGGGCAAAAGCTGCCTTGTTTCCTATTTGCAGTCGAATCCTGAAATTAATTAAGGACGAAAAGGATCTGACAGTCGTTAGGAGCCTTTGGAGAGGAGGGAAGCGGCAGCCGGCACCGGCGCTCCGGCACGCTCGCCCGCGCTATCAATAGCGCCGCGGATGCGCGTCCCGAGCACGCTCGGCACGGGGCCCGGCTGCAGCGCCCGCCGCTTTCGTGACTGCCCCGCCGCGAGGTGCACGTCAGCCGCCCTCGTGCTGCCGAGGCGCGCCGGATAACCCTTCGGAGCCCAGGGAGCTGCCTGGGTCCTTGCGAGTCCTCCGGAGGATGGGGAGCAAAAGGAAAGGGGATTTCATGATGATCTTTCCTGGCACGCTCCTAAACTCCATCTCGAGCCTTCCTCCTCCTCTTGCCCCAAGCAAGGTGCCAGGGCGGCCAGTGCATAAGACCGGGTGGCCCCAGGCTGTCGTGGTCCCCGAGGGGTTAACGTGTGTCCTGGTGCACGGTGGCAGCTCCGACCGGAGCAGGTGCCAAGCTCCTTCCCTGCACGGGGCACTCGGCACCGTCCCGGCACCGCCACCGCTGGAGCGGCCAGCGGGACAGTTCCCAAGCTGCCCTCTCACCCATCAAGTTATATTCGGGCCAGAAAGCRCTTTTTCTCCCCCCATCTCATGCTTTCACCCTGAGCCCCGTGCATGGAAGCCTGTGGCACTCAGGGGTTAATAAGTGTCACCGTGGTGCTGCCGCTCGGCCCCGGCATCTGCTGGGTGATTTATGAATGGATCGCACGCTCACTCGCTGCGTGCCGCGCACGGAACCCGGCCCCGCGCTGCAAAGCGGATCCAGACGCCCGGCCCCACGGAGCGCGTGGCTCCGGAGAGCTCGGAGCTGGAGCGCGCGATGGATTTTTAATAGAAAGCTTCCTACCCGGCTCTGCCTTTGCTTCCTCGACGTGGGAGCGAGCTGGTCGGTCGCAAAAGAGCAGCTCAAGTGAATTAGAAGCTCCCGAGGAGACTTTGGGGACCGTAATTCCCATGAGGGAAGGTTGGAAGCGCATCTGCCCTCCCTGAAATGTGCACAGTAGCTCTCGGGTGTTTGCAAGGGGGCCTGTGCAAATCCTGGGTCTTACCGGCCCTGATGGATTCCTGGAGCGCGGGGAGGGCGGCAGGGGGATATTCCCACGTGTTGACAACTCCTGGGGTGCAGGGGGGGAGTGGAGTGGCAGGAAGGGAATTTGCTCCCGTCAGCAAGGGAAGAGGCAAATTCATGGCAGTGAGAGGGTAGGGATAAGGCTGGGATGTGCCCGCGCTGGCACCCGGACTCTGCAGCCTCRGAAGGAAGGGATGCGGCCGGCCCCAGTGGGACCCAGCAGGGCCTGGCCCACCCGCACGGCCACCAGGGTGACGGGGGGCACTGCCACCCCCGGCCGGCACCCGACAAGGGGCCGAGGGGGATGGCGTGAGCTGCGGCAGGTGCTGAGCTCAACACCCGCTGCCTGTGGCTGCAGCTTCTTCTCGCTCTGCGGCTGCCAGAAACAGGAAGAGAGAAGCGGCCACCTCGGCTGCGCGTCACAGCGGTTGGGGCTGGCGGGGATGAAGGGGCTGAGGCGACATGGGCGGCTGGCCAGGCTCTGCGGGGACAGCGCGTTTTAGGAAGAGCGCCTTTAAAAGGCAGGGGGGGGTTAGGGGAAAAAAAAAAAAAGAAAAAAAAGGAAGAAAGAAAGAATGAATGGAAAAAAAAAAAGTGCAGGATGTCAGGAAATTTGAATAAATGAATCTGGAAGAGAGCAGGGGACAACGGTGCTGGGAAGCAGAGAGGCAGCTCGGGGCCCTGTGATCTGTCCGGCCTGCAGTCCCTCATGCCAGTGGCCCCTTTGCTGCCCATGACAGAGGGGCAGCAGGACTGGGACTTTACCAACCGCCCGCGTAAAACCTGTCTGGCCGCCCCGTCCCACCGCGCCTCGGGGGAGCTGGGGGGACAGGGGCCGGCGGAGGGCGAGAGGGACCCGCCGTGTCTCGGCCCGGGGGCGGCAGGGCCCGGCCCGGGGGGGTGTCCGGGCCGCCCCGTCGCGCCCGCCCCGTCGCTCGGCCGCGGGACGACGCTGCGGCGCCAACTAGCGGCGGCTCCGCCGCACTGCAGCGCCGCGCCCGCCGACGGCGCGCACTGCGCACGCGCGGTGCTCCCCCCCTATCACCCCCCGACTGCCCGGGGAGTACCGGGGGGCTCGGAGGGGAGCGGGGGGCTCGGCGGGTCGGGATCGGCAGGGGGGACTCGGCGGATCGGGCCCCCCCGCCGGGAGCTTCTCCCCGCGGGCGAGACGCAGCGAGCCCGAGTAGGCGCCTCCTGCGCCGCTAAATAAAAGGGGTGGGGGGGCAAAAAATAAAAATAAACGGCGCGGCCCCGGTGCCCAGCGCGCTTTCACCTAAAAAGGGAAGGATTTCGGCGCGCCGCGCTTCAAATCGCAGCGGGGAGGCAGCCCGACGTGCGCGCCGCCGCCGCCGGGGCTGCCCGGTGGTTACGGGGCACCGCGGCGAGGCAACCGCTGCTCCTCCTCCCCTTCCTCCCGCCTGGTTTAATTCATTTTCTTATTCTTTTTCTTTTCTTTTTTTTTTTTTCTTTTTTATTTCTTTTTTTTTTCTTTTGGACCGACGCGGTTCTTTTCGTTTCCTTCACCTTGGAGCTGCCGCCGCAGCCGCGCTCGGTGGTGGCGCCGAGGGAGGAAAATCCTCCCTTCGTTTGTGGGGAGGTTTGCGGTGGAAAGAGGGATTGTGTTTTAACTTTGAAGACAGTTTAAAACGGACGAGCTCCCCGCGCCGCCTGCTCTTGCACGGGCAAAAGTGGCGGAAACTCGGGCGAGCGCCGTGGGGCTCTGGAGACCAGTCCGCACGGCGCGTTACGCGGAGCGGGGGAAGCGTCTCGCGCGCGGCACGCGCGGGCAGCGGGACTGCGCGCTGAGAACGCGCGCTCTCGTGACAGCGGCGGCCCTCAGACCCGCGCTGCAGCGCGGGGAGCCGCGGCCCTCCGCCAGCCGCGGCCGCGCGTCCCGGGGCGCGTTTCSTTGCAGCGAAGCCGCTGCGCGTCCACGCAGCCAAACCGCGGCCGGCAGCTCCGCTCCGGCTCCGCGGGACACTGCGACCCGGTTCGTTTCTTTCCRGGGGGCCGGCGAGGCGCGGAGCGGTTCAGCGGCTCCCCGTCGGCGATGCAGAGCCCGGGGCCGGTTGGCCGCGCTCCGCAGGSGGACGCGGGCGCTGCGGCACCTCCGAACTCCAAAACACTCCATCTCGCCCCCAAACCAACCCACTCCCCCTTCCCACCCGCGACCACCGCGGCCGCCGCCGGCCCCGCGCCCCTAATAAGGCACCGCGACCCCGACGTGCGCCCGCCCCGCCGGTGCCAGCCCAGCGGGGCGTGGTCATCTTGAGACCACGCCTCCCTCCTGATATACCCCGCCCTTTCTCTACGAGGCCCCGCCCCTCGTGTCGGCGGATCGGACTGGTGGGCGGGGACAAGGGCCCGCCCATGCGAGCCATTGGCGAGTGGAGCCGCCTGTCAGGCCGGTGCCCGCCCCCCCGGGGCCGGCAGTAAATACGGTACCGAGCGGCGCAGCTGACACTTGGGAGCCGCTTTCGGGGCCGCCCGGCGCAGGGACCGAGGGCACCGGCCGCGACGTGGCTCTGTCCGCCGGCGCCGCCTCAGCCCGCGCTCCGCGGACGGGGCAGTAGCGAGGCCGCCACCGCCACAAGGGGCCACCGACACGTCCCGAGGAGCCGGGCGAGCCCCGGTTCCCCCATCCCGAGCCCGCCTGGCCGCTCTCTGCTCGCCGCCTCCCCGCGGAGGACGGAAATCTGCCGGCACGGAGCGCGGCAGCGCGGGGCCGCCCAGCCGCCGCCCCCGTGGTCACCGGGGGCCCCCGCCGCGGTGCCCCGACGCCCCCGCCGCTGCGGGAGCCCCGTCGGCGCGGCCCCGCGCCCCTCCTCGCGCCCTCCGGCTGCGGCGGCTCCGTGCCGCCCGCTGTTGTGATGCGTATTCCCGTAGACCCGAGCACCAGCAGGCGCTTCACCCCCCCCTCCACGGCCTTCCCCTGCGGTAAGATGGGCGAGAACAGCGGGGCGCTGGGGGCCCCCGCGCCCGGCGCCCGCGCGCGCCCCGAGGTCCGCTCCGTCGTGGATGTCCTGGCCGACCACGCCGGCGAGTTGGTGCGCACCGACAGCCCCAACTTCTTGTGCTCCGTGCTGCCCTCGCACTGGAGGTGCAACAAAACGCTGCCCGTGGCCTTCAAGGTAAGACGGGGACGGTCGCGGCTCCCCGCAGSGCGGCATGAGGTGGGGGGCTCGGCCTCGGGACGGCGGAGGTGCCCCCTACCCCCTCCCTGCCCCCTCGCCCTTTCCCCTCCGCCCCTTTTCGTTTGGACGTGCTCCTGACATCACCGTCAAGGGAGCTTCGTTTTATTATTTTTAATCAAGGCTTCGCATTGCCCCGCGGTCACAGCGTCTTAGATATTCCGTACAGTTAGGAGCTCTCGGGCAACTTTGAAGTTTTTAATGAGAGCGGAGGTTAATTAACCTTCCCGGGCGAGGGAGCGAGGCAGCGCAAGGCAGATCTAATCTGCGCGGAGAAGAGAGCGCGAAGCTGCCGCGGCGGCCCCGCGCTGCGCGGCCGGGGCTCCCCGCGCCCGCCCGGCTGCGGCTCCGCGGGGTCGGCGCGGCCCGACGGGACCTCCCGGCGCCGGGATCGAGGAGGGCGGGCGGCGGCGGCTCCTTCCCGGGGAGCCCGGGACGTCGGGGGTGGGTGTGGGGGCGTCGGTTGGGTAAAGCGTGACTCTTGGGGCGCCGCTGGCCGGGCCGGGAGGAGGTTACAAGGCCGGGGGGGTCCAGTCGGGTTCCCTCCGGCTCCCCTTCCCTCTCCGCAGCGCTACTGCGGGCCGGGCCCGGCTCCGGCTCATTGCGGACGTCTCGCACTCGCGGGGCTTTTTATTTTTTATTTTTTTCTGCGCATTAAACAAAATAAAAGCGAAAGCTGCGGCCCCAGCTCCATGGCGGACCCTCGCCCCCCGGGGAAGAGTCTGGGGTCTTTTAACCCCCTCTTATTATTATTATTATTATTATTATTATTTTGTCAATCTCGGTCCCCTCCCTTCCTCTTCGCCGGTTTGCATGGTGAACCAGCTTCCTCGGGGCCGCGCATTGGTTTTGGTTTGGTTTTGTCTTTTAGGTTTTTGTGTGTGGTGGTGGGGGGAATGGTAGGACAGGTTAGCTCAGGCCGCAATTAATTTTAGCCTAAAAAAATTCTCTCGTCCTCCTGCTAGGTCGTAGCCCTCGGAGACGTCCCCGATGGGACGGTGGTGACAGTAATGGCCGGGAATGATGAGAATTACTCCGCAGAGCTCCGCAATGCCTCCGCCGTGATGAAAAACCAAGTGGCGAGGTTTAACGACCTCCGGTTTGTTGGGAGAAGCGGCAGGGGTAGGTATGGGCCGGAAATGGTCGGCCTTTTTTTTTTTATTATTTTATTTTTATTATTATTGTTATCATTATTATGCCATTTGGAAGGGTCGTTTTATTTCGCTTTAACGGCGGTTTCCGCGCTCGCCGCCGCAGGTGCTTTGGTCGCCGCGGGTGCGGGAGGAAAGCAGAGAGCGCGTCCCGATATTTGGCAGCCCCAATGTTTTGGGAATCTTCGGGAGACTCCCGAGGGCGAGCAGCAGGTGAAGGCACTCGGGGCTGGATGCGGCTGGGAGCCCGCCCGGGAGTGCTGGAATTGCTGGAAGGGGCGGGCGCGCAGCGGAGCAGGGACTCCCATTCCGTCATTTCACCTGAATTTCAAATTCTATTTATCCCCTTCCAGCATTTCCCACACTGCAGATTGGGGCACTTAGAGCGTTCTTATTTTTTTTCCCCTAAATGAGTAATTATTTTAATGGTCGTACGGCGGCATTTTCTCAAGGTACTCAAACGTGTGTCTATAGAATGTCGGGGACATTTCGACTTCTCTGCATTAATTAAAAGCAGCGATGTTACGAATTATTTGCATGTAATAACTGTTTACTTGTTCCTTTTTATGAAACTTGAATAGTTTACATTCTTTCATACATTTCCTTTTTCCTGTTGGCTCCTTCTCCAAGTTGCAGTTTCTTTAAAACTCTCCACTTAACTGGTTGCAGGTTGATGGGTGGAAAATGTTTTTTCTTTTATGAATTAAGCTTTCATTTCTGTAATCAATTATTCTCTTGGGCTCTCTTCTTTCTCTCTCTCTTTCTTTTTTTYCCCCTTCATTCTCCTTGCACAAATTTGCAAGCTGAATGCAACTCAATCTCAGTTTGACTCTTGAATTCATTATTAACGGCTCCCGGTTCCTCCGCGGCCCCGTGCTTCAGTGCTGAAATAATAGTAGTTTGCGGGCTCCCGAAAGCGCCTTCCTCCATCTGAGACCTGTCTAATGCTCATGACAGTAGTGGGAGCACCTGCTCGGGCTCGGGGGAGGTGGCTGAGCCCCCTCGGCCGTGTCCAGCCCGAGGACGTGGGTCAAGAGGAGCAGCCCCGCAAGTGCAACCAAAATGCAAATTTCTTTTTGCCCTCTTGCGGAGGGCGCTTTGAGAAGCGGCACGAAAATAGCTCGTTCGCGGAGCTGATGCGAAACCCGGGCCGCGCGTGTGGTCGTCTCGGCGGGAACGGCCGAGCCCTCCCGGGGAGGAGCTCGGCCGCACCGCCCGGGCAGACCCTGCAGCGACTTTGGGGCGAAAATCGTTTCCATTGAGCCTTTTTTATTTTTTTTTTATTATTATTTTTTTTAGTCCGGGTGCGCAGTTGCTTTCTTGTATTTGCCGTCTCGATCTCAGGAAGCCCCGGGCTGCTTTCGTTTTTTTTTTTTCTGGCAAAAATCGTCATTTGCTTCAAAACGCTTTGRCGGAGCCGCGGGTGTAAATGCGTCGCGGGGAGGTGCGCGAAGCTGCAGGACTCTGCGAAACCGCAACCAAATCTAGGCTCCCTCTTGCAAAAAAAAACGAGTTGCGAGGGGGCAGGACTGGGCGCTTGTATTTTGGCTGTTTGTAGTAGTCAGCTCCTGGGCATGTGAGAATCAGCGGGGAGAGCAGGTCCTTATGTGCTCCCCCTCTTTCTAAAATTCTCGTGTGCAAGGGGAGGGGAGAAGCTTGAGCTTCCCCTTTTTGCACAGCAGCAAAGAGCTTTCTTAAAGAGATTTTTTTTTTCCCTTTTCCTCTCTTTTTGCTCTCTCTTCCCCTTTGCTCCGAGCCTCGGGGCTCGCGTTGCGCCGCGTAAAGCGAAAGCGCAGCGCGGAGCCCGGGGCATCCCCGGGAGCGCCGCATCCCGCCCGCTGGGACGAGCCCCCCGCTCGCTTCCCCGGAAGGCGAGAAATGAGTAAATTAAAAAAAAAAAATTAAAAAAAAAAAAAAGAGATGGGGGGGGAAGGAAAGAAAAGCAAAACGGGGCTGAGTAATAATCGTCATCCTCGATGCATGGGAGAGGATTTCGGAGAGGAGGCGAAATGCCCCATTCGGCTCCCACGGAGTGGGAGCAAAGGGGGTGCGGGGGAAGCCCGAGGTGCCCCGGGCCGCGCGGGCGCCGGAGCCCCGCGAGCAGCCCGCGGTTCCCGGAGCAGACGGGAACGGAGCGGGCTCTGCTGCTCGCCCTGCCCTGCGCGGAGCCGCCGCTCCCCGCGCCCGCTCCTGCTGCACACGTTTCGCTTCCGAATTAAATCTGGCTTGGAAGGGGAAAAGAAAAATAGATCTGAAGGCTCTGGCGTGGTTTTTGGTCCTGCTTTAAGAGCTTCGTGGGGCATGAAGGGGGCTGGTTCCCATGAATGCTGCTCCCTGTCTCCTTCAAAGCCAGTGTTTTTTCCCCCTGCAATGCTTGGGTAAGGAAATTTCTCCGCCTAGGATAATTGCAGGATGTTTTCTGAAAGAAATATTCAAGATTTTTTTTTTTTTCTGCTCGTTCTTGCTGTGCAAATAGTCATGGCCACGGGGTAGCGGAGACGCTGGACACATGCAGCCCTTGCGGGCAGCAAGCCGGATGCCTGGGCCCATCCCAGAGTGCTGGGAGAAGTCTGGCAGGAGCTGGGGGTCTCCTTCAAACACTTATTTGGTTGCTCCACATCTGGAGCTGCTATGGCAACTGAAACGCCCATTTTTAGGCACAAAATGCCATGTTTGCTTGAGAAGCCACCTCAGCAGACCTCTCCTCATGGCAATCCCAGCATGGTGTGTTTGGGGTGATAGCTGTGGGAAAATAACATTCTGTAAAATTAATAGAGGTGCTGGGGTGAGTCCCTTGCGGAATTGCTGCAACTCATGTAAAAACGCTCTTTCCTCTGTTTTCTCCCYGCTCCTTCCTCAACCTCCTGTAGGGAAAAGCTTCACCCTGACCATCACAGTGTTCACGAACCCCACGCAAGTGGCCACCTACCACCGAGCCATCAAAGTGACCGTGGACGGGCCGCGGGAGCCACGCAGTAAGTGCCGTGCGGCTGGGGCGCTTCCTGGGGCGCGCGGGCAAAACGCCACAGGAGCAGGGACGGCTCTGGGATGGAGCCGCAAAACCCACCGGAGTGTCTCCCAGGGCTGCAAGGTCAGCCACGCTCGGCCTTGTTTTCCCCGGGATTTGAGGAGCATGGGAAAATCCACGGGCCGTGAAGCCCGGCTTGTTCCCGTGGCGGGTGAAGCTGTCGTGCCGGAGGGAAGTGGCGCGATCCCGCTAGAGACGTGGCGGAAAGCGCTTTCCGTTGCTGCTGCCCTTGATGTGGGGCCAGGCCACGCGCTGGCTGCCCGGGGCTCTCCGCACAAGCCTTCCATTTGGCTTGKTTGTGTCGGATTTTTTTATTTATCTTTTCTTTCCCTGCACGATTTTTATTTTGGGCTGCAGCTCTTACTTGCAAAGTGGGTGCCCAGCTCTGGCCAGGGTGCATTTTTTTTTTTTTTAATTTATTCCCTTTTTTATTAACATGAGATACGAGCAGCACCGATGCTGGCTCTTCAGGACTTTGGAGATGGAAAGGGGGTGGAAAATCCCATGGGATTTGGGGGCTGAGAGTTTCGCAACGGCGCCGAGTCAGGAATAGCAACTGGGTCTCCCGGCTCCTATCTGCTGCATCGGTGGCCTTTCTAATAACCATAATCACTGCCGTCCTCGGGGACGCGTAAATAGTAATCGAGGGGCGACAGCGGCCGCGCGGTCGGATTGTGCCGGCTCTGCCGGCCTTTCGCCCCAGCTGAATCACTCTGTTTCGACATGTCGTGCCGCCGCCGCCGGGCTTGGCTTGGAGATACGGAGCCCAAAGGCTCCCTGGCTGGGCCATGGGCTCTCCCTGGTGCCGGCATCCCGGCTCCCATTGGTGTTAGGGACAAGTGGCTTCTTCTGCTGGGAAAAATCCACTCGCGAGGAAAGGGCTGCTTGCCCTGGAGCTGGGAATATCTCTGGGCACCGGCTGCTCCAGCGCATGTTCCCCTGGCACTGCTGCCGCGTCCCCTTCATCTCCCACCACCCAGTYGCTTGCTTCATCCTGGTCCTGGAGGGAAACCTCTTGGCCTGATCTGGTCCCATAAACACTTAGGATTTGGGGAAGGAGGCAAAAATTGGGTGTCTGGGTGCCCCGTGGTGCCACATTGGGCACTACCGAAGCGTCGTGGTAGCCCTGCTCTTCCAGCCTTGCTCTGCAGCCCCCTGGTGCTTGCTCCAYTTCTGATTTTCTAATTCATGTTGTTTGTTATTATGTTTGGATGGGCCCCAGCTGGGGAGGAAAAGGGCATTTCTTCAAGCTGACACCTTGCGCTGCAGCGCGCGCCGCGCCGGGTGCCGCGCTGACATGCTTTGTGCAAACAGGAAGCAATAAAATACTTCAACTTCCTGGGGAATTTCCTCCTTTTTTACTATTTTCTCCTCTCGGCCGGTCTCGAGCGCAGCCCAGCGCACTGCCCTCCTGCCGTTGCTCGCAGAATCCCTGCAGSGAACAGCAGCAAACACAGCCGGGCTCTTTTTCCTCCTTTTTCTCCCTCTTCTTCAGCATTATTCCTCTCCTTTTCTTCCGCTTTTGCCCCCCTTTTCCCGCAATGTCGCGAGGGAAGCTGAGCCCAAGCAAACTCCTCTCACGCTCCGGGTCATGCAGAGACCCCGCAGCCCCCGGGGCGCTCGCCCAGGGTAAAACCCCCCTCCTGCGGGCGCTGCCCGGGCTGGCGGCCCCTCCACGGGCCTGCCTTATCYGCGCGCCGGTTTTCCTCCCTTAACAGCTTCGACACCATAAAAAGGACAAAACGACGTGTTTAATGCGCCGTGCAGCCAGTCGTTCCCTCGCTCACTGGTGGGCTGTAATTTTCCTTATTTTTCTTCCAGTGTCGCGGGGCGCTGGCTGCATTTCCGAGCCCTTGCAGCCAGGAGCAGCTCTCAAGGGCTCCCTGTTTGCTCCGATTAGAGGGGATAAAGCAAGGATGGGATGAAGCATTCCGGCCTCCTGGGGTTTTGGGGACTCTGAGTGCCGGTTTAGCTGGTTTAGAGCCTAAAAAAGCCAGCAATGAGACCTGAAGGATCATTATATTATCCCATAGTCTTGCTTAGAYTACTATCCCATAGTCTGGATACAGAGCCAGGGACGTTGCCCATCTCTATCCTGGCAAGGAGGGTCAGTGCTTGGAAGCAGCCTGAAGTGCTCCCATGGCTCAGGGGTTTGGGTAGTAATTGGGTTTTTGTTGTTTTCTTGTTTTTTCTTCCCCACTGGCCCTCTGAAGCTGGTTATAAATAGGCAAATGTTTCCCGGGTTGTCCGGGAACAATAACAAGAAGAAAGGGAAATGGTGCCGAAAAAAGAGGCAAGATAGATAAATAAATCCAATAAGATCAYTTAAGTAAGTGCATGACCTCACCGTCTCCTGGACAGTTACTTGTTGGTGTAAAATCACTGTAATTTATTCTAAYTGAAAGCGTGGTCCCTGAACATATGCCGCTTTTTGCTGCTTCCGAGCCCTGCTGCCTTCCTCGGGGAGGAAAGGGGAAGTCTCTGCTTCCTTGGGAGCCGCTCGCTCCTGCTGGGAGCGCGATGGTGCTCGGGGCGCTTTTCCCTGCCGGGTGCCACGGGGGTGCCAGGGGGGTCCCCAGGGTGCAGCCCCCGTGCYGGGAGGCACCCAGCTCTCTGCTGCAGGATCGCGCCGTGTCTTGCACTAACCCTGTCTGGCCTTAAACGTATTAACCGGCCAGCCCAAATTACCCAGGCTCCAGTAAATTCCCTCCTTTAATTACTTTATTTGCTGCATACAGTAAATTCCACCTCTCCTTTTATAATCGCCCAGTGCATAATAACTGCAAAAATCATTTCACTTAAAAAGGCCCAATATTTTCTAAGCAAAGCTGCGCTGGGGAGTCAGAACAGGGGAATTATTTTTTTTTTTTTTGCTTGCGCTGTACAAAGCAATCCTTGTTTAAATGGGTTGCGACACCTCCCGCCTGGGAAAGCTTTGGAAAACCCCGGGGGCACAATTCTCCACTGGGGTAAAATGGGCAGAGCTGCTCTGGCTTTGGGGGAGAAAAATCATAATTGGGGATGTCAGTGTTCTGTGAGAGAAGGAATATTTGCAAGGGATGGAGCCGCTGGAAAGGGAGGCAGCGGGATGTCCCGGGATTCCCTGTGATGCTCCCAGGTTTGGTTCCTTCTGGAAGGCCTGTGTCTCGTGCTCCGGGTGGGATGCACTGGTGGCAGAGGCGTGACGAGGGCACACAGATTCCCCGGCATCTCCCAGGTTTGTTCAGGTTTTGCTTCCGTCTGGCAGGATTTGCGAGCTCAGGAGCGTTGCGCGCGGCGCTGCATATTTAAAAGGAAAAAAAAGAGAAAAAGAGTCAATGCTAAAAGGAAAGTTTYATTTCAGGGAAGACAACAACTAAGGGACCAGAGCTATCAAACAAAACCACAAGATCRCATCAGATGTCAGGGCAGGACACGTCTCGTTTCTCCCTCTCGAAAGGGCTTATCAGTGCGACCAATCACTTTAATGATGTGGCGGAGGGAGGAAGAGGATTTGACTCAGAGYGAGATGAAATTTAGTTCCAAAGACCCCGCTCTTCCGCTGCTGGAGCCCAGTCACCTGCTCAGAAATCAGCCCGAGATAAATCACATCCTGCAGCGGAAGGTGCTTAGACATGATTTTGCATTATTTTATCGTACTCTTTCCAGTGAATCCGTATGTTGTCGTAGCAGAGAGGGCAGAAAGGCAGGGAACCTGGCGAGGAGAGGAGCTCGGTCGTTGTGCCGAGCACATCCCAAGCCCGCGGGCAACTCAGCTGCAGCCCTGTCCTAGCACAKAGGGGAGGCTGGAGGCTCCGCAGCCCTGGATCCTGGTCCACATCGTAGCTGCTCTGCCCGGCGCCCAGGCTGCCGCGCGGCGCGTTCCCGGCGCAGCTCCCAGCCCCGCTGCTGGCGCTGCACGTACCACGTAGAGGCTCCTTAACCCATGTCACCCCAAGGAATGTGATGCGTTTGCCCTACTGGAACAGGTTCCAGGAGCTGGGGAAAACCAGCCGTACTGGTAGCGCGCGGGTCCCGTTGCAGGTCGGGAGATAGCAGGCGATAACTTAGCGCTGCTGCGAGCCGGCGCACGTAGGGACGGCGCAGCCTCCGCTCCAGCCCTCTCATCTCAGGCCCGCGAAGCCTCCAGAGGCGGCTGCTCCCTCCCCAGCACCCGGCGTGAACCGGGTGTTTTCCTACTTCCACAGGATCGCAGCCCCAAGTTCCTGGAAGCGGGAGCAAGTGCAGAGAAGTCGGTGGGGCCGGTGGTTTTGCGTTTCCCCAGGGGTGCGCTCGCTTGCCACTTTGTGACACCCTTTGGGGGAAAATCTCAAAACTTCAATCACAGCTCAAAAAAAAAAAAGAAAAAACCCACCCCAGATTCAGCCTGCAGTCTCCAAGCTAGATTTTCAAAGGTTTCTAAGCACTGAAAGTTGCAGGAAAGAGCTCGGGGGAATTGTCAGCAGTGCCTCAGTAGACAGAGTGCTTCAATATAAAGACTTTTGTCCACTCTGCCTAAGGACCCCGCTAGGCACCTACCTGCACTCTAAAGTGTGCAAATATTACCAGAAATCCAGGAAGACTCAGTTTCCCTGCTGAAAACCTAGGAATGAGGAGCCCGTGTCCACCAGGGAGCTGCGCCTAAGGCTGCGCTCGATGTCCCTCTTGCTGCGAACGTGGGCCACGCTCTGCATCCCAGGAGCTTTTGGCAAAGCAGCCCTCAACTTCTGCTCCAACATCTGCATTAACGCCTGGCTTTGATTTCCTTCCAGAGGGAGGAGGCTGCTGCTGCGACRGAGGCCCCAGGAGCAGCCGCTGCCCTCGGAAGGTGCCTCCTTGGCACCCGTGCGGGCACGGGGAGGACCGGCAGCGAGGCCGAGGCAAAGCCAAGGGACTAACCCGCAAGCGAGAGCAGATTAGGAGCTCGCAAGAGCRGCTAATCAATACCAGGCCGCGTCTAACGAACCTCTCTCCCGCTGCTGCAGCTTCAGACAGTAAAAAACCTACTGTAAATGCAACATCTCTGGGCGCTTCCTGCCAGCTGGCCGCAAGCCAGCGCATTTCCTTCAAAAAGAGGGATATTTATTTTCATCCTTTTAGAGGCAGCCAATTCATCTCAGACCACCACGGCTAAAGAAGCCTTATAAATTAGCAACCTCTTTTTTTAATTCGTTCCCTCTTTCCCCCCGCCGTCCAATATTATTTTCCCCGGGTTGTCCCGGGCGCTGGGCCGCGGCGCGTTGCGACACGCTCCCCTTCGCGGGGCCGCCGCGAGACAGTAGCTGCAGTGTCTCACGAAAGCCGGAGGAAACCAAAGCAAAGACGCGCCGTGACCGATTCTCCTTCCAAATGGCGTAAGCAGGCCAGCTTCAAACGGGTGAAGAGCGAGTTATCTGTGCTCCACTTTGTTCGGCTCTAGAAGGGACGGTTCCCCCGAACGTTTTCGTCCTTTTGCTCCCTCCCGTGGACTTCTGCGCTTGGGTTTTGGATGTCGGTGGAGGTTGCGTGGGTGCTTGCCAGTCTCTGGCTCTCCCAGGAGCTCGGTGGAAATCTTCATCTTCCTCTGTAGAGACGTCAGGGTTGAGTCGCATCCAGCCGGGTTCCCACCGCCCTTCTCTCCTTCCCTCCCCTGTTTCAGCGGTCATAGGGCTCTCCACCAAATTCCTCTTGGCTGGAAGTGTTCCCATGCGGAGTCTTGAGCCAGAGGTGGGTTTCCAAGGGAAATCTGAGGGACGTTCCTCCGTGCTTTGCCTTAGAGGTGCGCAAAGATGAAAAGTGCCCCGGCATCTGCTCCAAGTGACAGGCCTGATGTTCCCACAACACGAGCGCTTCACATGTGGCTTCGTTCTGGAGCACATGCTGGGACTTGATGGGCCAGCGGAGGCTCAGACTGGGAACAAATTCAAGCCTCCGTGGAGGATTGGTGTGGCTCTCTGAAGTACCTATTTTGAGGGCTACGCGAGGCATTTGAAAGGTATGTTTTGTGTGCTGAGCTGAAGTTTTCTCCGCTGCCGCTCGCTTTCTTGTGGTCCGTTCTCATGGACATGTAGAGACGAAGCCATTAGGTTGTGTGCAGCACGGATTGCTCCCGGTGAGCTGCTTCCTTGGCTAAGCCGGAGGGTTTTGCTATTAATATTTGAGCAGCGCCTTGGGGGAGGGCCGGGAGCAGCCTCCGCTGCCGGAGCCGCACTTGAAAGGTGGACGCGTGGGGTGCAGCTGGTGGCTGCGCTCGGGCCGCTGCCGCGGCACGTCGGAGCGTTCCCCCAGACCCTGCTACCGTCTCCTCCTCAGCGGAGCGGAGGAAATGAGCTGCAAATGTGCGTGTTAATGAACATCCCGCCCCCCCAGCCGCGCCGCGCGGCGCTTCCTCCGCTCCAGCTTGCCGCCAGCAGCGCGCGGCGAGGCGCCCGCGAGGGCCAAGCCACTTCCCACCAGCTGCTCTCCCTTCCTTTGGCAGCCGGGGCTGCGGGAGGGGGACCGGGGCGAACGTGCCGCGCGGATCCCGGCCCGCCGAGGCGGGAGGCGGCCGCGGACGGCTCCGGCAGCAGCTCCATCTGCAGCCAGGCTAAAGCTGGCGACCAGCACGGCRGGGCTCGAGCAGATGGCCCCGGGCTCCGTGCTGGGCTGAGGAGCTGCCAGCTCAGGGTGGGTTTTTGGTGGCATTCAAGCCCTGAGTTTCCTAGAGCTGCTCTTCTGATGGAACTTCACATTTTGCGTCTTGGTAATTTAGGGAAATAAGCAGTTCTTGCTGAATGCTGTGCCCACCCCCACGCAGGCTGGAAAGCCCACGTAGGTTCCCGTTTCAGAGGCCCTGTCAGGTTGGGCCGTGGGGCGAGATAGAGCGGGCTCGGCTTGGCCTTTGAAGTGTTTTAGAGCAGAAAGCACATCTTTACGTCGGGGCTGTGAGGGCCCGAGTCTCCCCGCCGCATACACCGCTTCGCTGCCTGCCTTCCAAGGAAACACCCCCAACTTCCAACGTGCTTCTTGTTACTGGCCTAAAGTGTCACATTCACACCGCTTCTTCCAGCGGGGAAACGTTCAATGGGCTCGTTTGTGTGAGATGCTGATAGCGATCTTGTCGCTACATCGGGATCTAGAGAGATCTGTCCATGTTTACATCGTGTCATATAGAATATCAGCTGATTCAGAAACTCAAGCCGTCTTTGAGCCCCCTTCTCCGCTGACAAGAAATGCCTGGGGTCGGCAGCCACCATTGCCRTCTAGCAGTAAAGCCCGTCCTTTCTGTACATACCGCGCTGCAAGTGAGAGCTATGACGGGGCTGATGAAGAGGAGCAAACCCAGGAGAAAACCCATCGGAAAGTCTCCACGCTGGCCGCAGGTTGGGCGCACAAAGGTCGCCCGCCGGCGCGGTTAGCGCGTCTCCGGCCGGTTCTTGGGATGGGGCCTGGAGCCGCTTGAGGTCGATTGCRAAGCCGCCCACAGCCTTTGAGTCAGCGGAGTCAGAAACCACCGTCCTTCTCGCTGCCGCCGCTCCTCCGGCGGCGCTGGTTTCCTCTGCGTGCCGGTGCTGGCGAGACGGGCAGGGGAACGGCAGGAACCAGCAGCTCGGCTCCTTCCCAGGAGAGAAACCCGCTAAGAGCRGTTCTGCGTGACCAGCCCGGCATGCCTGGCCTTGGGGACAGCCAACAGGGAGTGCTGGGGAGACGCTGGGCGCCCTGCAAGCCTTGGAGCCGCTGGGTTTGACTCACTTGCTTCCTTGGGGTGTCGCAGCGCCGGTCGGCGCCGCCTGTACGGATGGAGCTCCGGCACTGCCGGTGTCACCAGAGAAAGTCCAGGCAGGGCCGGGAAAGTYGGCGTCGCTCCAGGGCTCCGCTCTGGGCTTGCCCCACCGGGCGAGCCGCTGTGTTTGCCCTCGCTTCGTGTCTCTTCTGCCTCCTTTTCACCCAGAGAGATTCAGCTTTGCGGGGTTGGCTTTTCAGCCCTTCTGCCAACCCCTACCTGAGAAGCTGCTTAAAGCAGAAACACAACCAATTTSCTACCTTGTGTGTTAAAATGCCAGTTAAAATAATAAACTGTGGGCCCCAACGAGCTGCTCACGTTCGGGAGCCCCTTGGATGACGCCAAAGTGCCTGAGGCGTGGGGACAGGCGGGGAGTAGGAGAGATCCTCTGTGATGCTGATTTGAGGTTTCCTTGGCTTGCTTCACACAGGAGGGAAAACGGGGAATTCAAATAGCGTCGAGTCTCGCTTTGTGTGGGGGATCCTTCAAGCGGAGCTTCGCTGCTGGGCGTCCGCCTGCTTCAGGCCAGTGAGGGCGCCCACGCAGGCGCTCGCAGCCCGGGGCAGGCCGGGCCGGACGCGGCGCCGCCGCTGCTGTGAGCCGTGCCGGGCACCGCCGCGCAGAGCGGGACCGGGACAGAGCCGCGGGACAGAGGGGAAGGGGCACCCGGCGCCTTCGCCCTGGGCTGGGGCCACTCCTGTCGGCGAGGCCCCGCAGGCCCAGCCGGGTCCCCATGGGAGGACATGACGAGGGACGCGCCGAGCTCCTCGCCGGCCCCTCTCGGCGCTTGGTGCCGGCCGCTTCGCCCCGGTGCCGCACGGCATGGTCGGCGAAGAGCACGGGCGACGCGAGGGCCGCGGCGGGCGCCGGGCACAGCCGCAGCGGCCCCGGCCTCCCTGGAGGCCCTCCAGCTTCGTGCGGGTGCAGCTGAGCCTGGATGCCGGCCCAGAGGGAGAACGAAGCCAGTCAGCGGCGATTAACAGAGCCAAAGCTGGGGTTTACGCACCCGCCGCGCTCCGCGTGCCTCTCGCCGCAGGCCAGTTCGCAGGGATTTAATGGTTATCGCTCTCCTGCCGCGCTGCCGCCCCGGCAGCGCTCGGCGGCCGCACAGAGCTGCAACCTGCTSCCTCTCGGGATGCACTCTCCAAATGGCCGTGCAGGATGATGGCGTTTCTCCCGGCACGTGTTCATTCCCCCTTTTCCATCGGGGCAGCATGAGCGACCGGCGCGGGCCACCCCCGGCACCGTGTCCCACTCCTTGGGCRCTGCCGCGCACGGGTGACGTGACGGGCCACCGCAGACTCTCTCCTCGCCTTGCAGGGCACCGGCAGAAGCTGGAGGAGCAAAGCAAGCCCTTCGCAGACCGCTACGGAGAGCTGGAGCGCCTGCGGCAGTCCATGAGGGTGACCCCCACGACGCCCACCCCCCGCGGCTCCCTCGGCACCCCCGGCCACTTCGGCTCGCAGGCCCAGACGCCCATTCAAGGTACCCATCCCGCCGCGCTGACAACCTCGAGGAGAACTGGGGGGGTTGGGGTTGGGGTTCGCGGCCCCGGGGCTCTTTTGGCTCCCGTTGTGCAAGCAGATCCCGGCACTTGGCGGCCACCCCGTAAACACAGGCGATTTCACCGCGCGCACCGTGTGATGTGGGGCGAGGGAAACCCGAGCAGCCATTTCTGGAGGAATGYGAGGCAGATCTAAGCGAGGCGCTTTGAATCCAGTCTCTTTTTTTGACATGAACGTACCCGCGGAGACAGTTAAGCGCCAGCCAGAAAGGGTGTATCGYGCTTCGCATGCTAATGCAGACGGTTTCTTATCTTGTTGTGCCGCGCGGGTGCCAAGGCTGGCGATGGAGCACGAACTGCAGCCGAGTCCTCGCGCGGCGCACGCACCTGCGCGGGCACCGCGGGCGCCGGGCCCTGCCGGGCACGAGCAGAGCCCTCGGGCGTCCCCGCGTCGCACCCAGGGAAGGTGCCGCCACGGCCCCTGCTCCTCCAGGTATTTACCTGCGAGCAGTCGGCCTGCTCTTATTGCCATACAGCTGCATTCCCACCCCAAACCAGGCACTGCGTTGGGAAACATCCAGGTGCTTTGCAATCCTGGACTTCCCAGCACATGCAAACCCCACCACGATGCGCTGAGGAAACCTTTTCTCCCGTCCGTGTGTCACACGTGCTCCTTTTCCCTGCTACTTTAATCCTGCTGTTGTTTGCCTTTGAAGATCAGGGAAGAGGCTAACAGGGATTTAAGGGATGCAAATTGAGCTGGCTGCGCTTGGGGTTTTGGTGAACTCCATCAGAGAGTTTCGGTCCTAAATTTTTCAAAAGCCTTCATGTTGCATTTTCAAATGCGATGCAGATGTTCGAAAACCTCGGTGTCGTTGGCAAAGAGGGTGGCTYGGGCACAACAAACATGTTTGAAAACGTTACCTGAACTGCAGAAGTTGCCCTGCTCCTCCCAATCCCAAAATTACCGTGAAGGTTTAATTTCTTTCTCATTGAAATGCAAATGTTTATGCTTGGAATTTTCATTGATATTAGTGCAGGTTATGAAAAGAAGCAGTTTGTGCAGGATTATTGTTTGATTTTTCACTGAGAGAGGAAGGGCTTCATAGGCTCATCTAGTTGGCTCTATAATAAAGAGATTCTTGAGGGGGGAAAAAAAATAGATGTGTATTTTAAATTAGCATGGTCTGCTGTGGTGCCAGCAACTCGAACAGCGCTGTTTGGAGCAAGTGCAGAGAATCAGGTGATGACACCGAATCAAAAAGAAAAATGAAACTGGCCCCAGTCACTCGTTGTGCCAAATTCCCAAATGCCAAATGACAGCGGGGAAGGAGACGCACAAAATTAGCCGTCTAAAACTGTTCCTTGCGGAGGAGATCCAAAACCTCGAGATGGCTGCGCAGTCAGTGCACCCGCTGCTCGTGATTCTGGGTGAAGTTGTTCAAATTGAAGGAACTGCCTTAAAATCATCATTCAGGCTGRCCTAACTGGGAGCAGGATCAGTTTAGTAATTTTGATCTCGCCTGTGCCCTTTTGACACAGCACTAACTGTAACCAATAATAATAATAAAAAAACACCCTGCTCGCACACACACAGCTTATTCACAGAGAGCACCATTTTCACCCCAGCAAGTGGAGCCCGGCCCGTGCCAAGAACAACACGGGAGTTAACAGGCCCGTAATTCTCACGACTTGGCACGTTCTTAGGTAACGCACATGAGACGCCGATTAGCGAAAGCACGGCGAGATGCAGGTTAGGAGGGCCGAGCAGGGCAGATCTCCAGCCCCAGCACCAGGTCCTCCCGGGCTGCYCAAACCCAGCACTGCTGGTGGTTGGAGGTGTTTGCTCCGGCTCCATCCCGCGGGATGCAGAGCAGCCCGAGGCTCGGGAGCGGAGCCTGGTCCTCTCCTTGGTGCTGGTGGCTACCAGCATTAAATGACACTCTGCCATTAAGTGAACCCCTGCCCAACCTGTGATGCTGACCCCACGGTGTCCCATGGGGTCTCCAGCATTGTCCCCCCGCAAGGGAGGCCACGAGGCTGCAGAGGAGACCGGGGCAAGGACGCAGGTATAAAYGGGAGAAGGATCTGGCCCTCGGCCATTTCCCGAAGACTTGCAGTAAAGCAGCCTCCGGAGGTTATAAATAGCCCCTGCGTAAGATGATCGTGCTGAGGTTAAATGGTCTCAAACCAAAAACCTCCTGGTAAGAGCAAACCAATCGTTTCTGAAGAGCATGCCAGGAAACATGGGAGGAGAGCGTGCCCAGCACTGTGGCCACCCGGGTCAGATCCTGCTCTCACTCTGGTTTCACACTGCTGGGTGTCAGTTTATCTTACCAGCTTTTTACTTTACACTTTGCCGATAAGAGAATCCATCCATTCCCATGCCTGCGCCCTAGTTAATTTTACTCCTCTAACTAGCTGTCCACACGGCAGATTTTATTCTCATTTCTCCACAGCCCTTGAGGGGGAAAAAGAGTGACTTTGTGTTCCCCGAGTGCTGGCCCGGGCACATAGGGGAGCCAGGACCCTCACGCACCCCTGGCTTGGGCAGAGCCATTTGCCTCCGGGGAGGATTTGGCCCAACGCCCCTCAGTGAGGTCTGAAAAAACGGAGGTTTTGCAGGGCTGGCTGTCTGGTCTCTGYGGTGAGACACCAAGCTGTCATTAGGATGGCTTGAAATGGTTCCTTATTACAGGGCACGCGAAGCCAGAGCCTTGCRTGCCTCACTTCAACAGTGGTCTTTTAGCTTAAAAAAAAAAAAAGAACAAAACCCAAACACATATCAAGGAGCTCTGGCAAGCGGCGCAGCCTGCTAAGGGAACTTGCTTCTGCCTCCCCCTCGGTGCTTCTCGGGGCCCTGGTGCTTTGGGGAAGTGACACACGTGCTTGGGGGGACCRCGAGGCTCCCTGCAGCCCCTGCTCCGTGTGGCGCTCGGCCCGGCCGTTGCCCGTAGCTCACGCTCCGTGTGGCGCTCGGCCCGGCCGTTGCCCGTAGCTCAC
>NW_020455566.1:3739351-3740590 GCF_003342845.1 Nothoprocta perdicaria
TTGCACGGAGCGGGAGCCAGCTCCTGTATTCCAGCCTGGCGGAGGCAACATCTCCAAGCCCTAAGGAACAGTTGTGCACGCTGCCCAGCGCACGCAGGGCCCTTGCCTTCACCAGGCCAACTGCAGAGTCATTTTCAATTCCATCTACTTAGTAGCAGGGTGAGCTCGTTTGATGAACGCACTTAACGGCTCTGTTACTCCGGCGAAACCAAATTCCTTTGACTTCRCGGGGAGAGGATCCAGGAAACGCTGGATCCTCTTGCAAACTCCCTCCTGCCTCTCCCAGCCTTAGTTTGTGCTAAGCGGTTGTATGTTGTCCGTGCTGGTGAAGAGCTTCCAGATCGCCTCATGTGGAAACTACATGGTTTTAACCAGCTTGATCGCCAATCCATTACTTAAAGGCAGTGCAACATTTTTAATGCAGGTCTGGCATCAGCGGGATGCTTCACCATATGCATTTAAAGTCAAATCTCTCCCTCTTTTTCTTTTTAAATATACATTTTTAAAGTATTATGTTACTTTTAAGAAGCCTCTTGGCATAGGCAGCGAGTGCCCTATTGTTTCCGAAATGCAACGTGGCTGCTCTGAGGTTAAGAAGTTCTGAATTATGGGCCCAGCAAATACACTGAATTGCTGCTTCCTAATCCCTGTCCAGATCGACTTATGGTTTCTTTAAAATATCCGTTTCTTAATGGATAAAAACATTCTACCATGGGCAGAGACTAAATTGTTTCCAAAGGAAGCTAGGCAAGCATTAGTGGGAAGAAAACATATTGTGGGATTCAGCTTCAGCCTCAAAGGAAGGAACACGCTTAAGATGGGTTTCCTGCCTCCTTCCAGGCTCTGAATGCTTCTGTGCCTATCTTTAAACTACTTTCTGCTCCTCTCCATTACATTTGCCCACTGCACGATGGACGTCCCTTAAATTAATTTGCCATATAGCGGTCAAAGACGAAACGTGAGGCAGTGCTGTCCTGGAGTGTCCCTGCAGARCAAGGCCGAGCACGAGGCCCCGTTGCGCTTGCCACCCACGTGTAGGGAGCAGAAAGCAGCGTGCGAGGAGCTGCCCCGGCTTCCTGACCGCGCGGAGGCATCCGCGCCGTGCCGGCATCGCGGGCGCCTTGCAGGAGCGTGTGAATTGCAGGGGGGCGAATTGCAGTGGAGCGAATTGCAGGCCGGTGAATTGCAGGAACGCGAATTGCAGAGGGGCGAATTGCAGGGGGGCGAATTGCAGGAGCA
>NW_020455566.1:3741350-3754658 GCF_003342845.1 Nothoprocta perdicaria
GGTGCCGCGCGGGAGCCGCGTCTCGTGCAGCGCCGTCAGCGGCAGCCCCATGAGCGCCGCGCGCTGCAGCGCGTTTCCCAGGGCAGCCGCGGCCTGGCCCAAACCTGCTCGGCAGGCAAGGTGGTCTAGCTGCAGGCTGGGTTGTAAATTCTGCTACTTCCTTTTATGTAGTCAGGGCTTGTTAATTTTTTTTTAAATACCCTTTGAATACAGGTAAGGAGCAAAGCAGAGGCAGGCCAGAGGGAGTGCCACAATCAAAGCGTTACTGCAGCTCCTATTCCCCTCTAGCCCACCCACCCGCTCCAATTAGCACCGTTAGCTTATTCATTAGYGTTGCAGGACGGAGCAGGGCTGGGCACCGCGCGTGGCAGGTGGACCCGGGGCATGTGGGCGAGAAGGGACACTGGGGATGGAGATGGAGATGGGAATGGGAATGGGAGATGAGCGCATTGCAGGGGAAGAGGCTGGAAGAGCGCCGCTTGTTTAGTCTAGCAAAGGGTGGGCTGGGAGCAAAGCTGCTTGTGCTGTATAAATACATGGAGGGGTAAACACTGGGCAGGGAGAAGAGCTAAGGCAAGCTTGGAAGGACGGCGTTGGCCCTGGAGATGGGGCTGACCTGGCCCGGGTAGCTGTGAGAATCGAGGTCCTCCCCAGAAGCCCGGGGCAGAGGGAACACCCTCCGGGCCGCCCTTGAGTTTGCAGAGGACGTTGCGATGTGGTGCACGGTTCGCCGGGGCAGGAAGAGCTCGCAATGCCCCTGCTCCACTCCCTTGCACTCCGTAGCCAGGGGGAGTTGGGATCTGATTGCAAGTGCTCGGAAAGGGCGCGGGAGGGTGACACTGGGTTTGTGGCACTTATCTATCTTGCAAGGAGGTTTGGGGCCGAGAGCACCTGCACAGAAGCCCACRCTGTTTCAAGAGGTTTGGAAAGCCGAGCAGCGGCGGCCGTGCTCGGCGCGGGCGCTCGCGCTGCCGCAGCRGCTCCGGGAGTGCTGCTGTGTTTTGGTTTGGCTGTTGTGTTTTTGGGGCCTTTTTTTTTTTTCAGACCCTACAGAGGAAGTTCTTGCAGCCGGTCCATGAGCTGCTTCTATCAGATATAGAACAATTGCTCCCGGGGTGTGTAACAACGGATGCTGTTCACACCCTCATTTTTTTCAACACCTTCCCCCCACTMCCCCTCAAAAAAAAAAAACCTCTTTTTTTGCTCTCTTTTTCACAGGGTGGGAGGAAGGGGCCGTTTTCTTTTTTAGCTGGCTCTGCCTTGGAAACGAATGAACTTGCTCACATAGGCAGCAGAGGCGTGAGAGCGTGCGTGGGCGGCGGGCGAGCGGCACCTCTCCGGAGATGAGCTGTGCGTGCAGCGACGGTGCGCGCCTCCCGCCGTCCCCCCGTGCACGGCCGGGGCTGCCTGCCTCCTCCTGCTCCCCATGGGCCTCCTCCTGCTCCCCATGGGCCTCCTCCTGCTCCTCATCAGCCTCCTCCTGCTCCCCATGGGCCTCCTCCTGCTCCCCATGGGCCTCCTCCTGCTCCCCATGGGCCTCCTCCTGCTCCTCATCAGCCTCCTCCTGCTCCCCATCGGCCTCCTCCTGCTCCCCATGGGCCTCCTGCTCCCCATGGGCCTCCTGCTCCCCATGGGCCTCTTCCTGCTCCCCATCAGCCTCCTCCTGCTCCCCATGGGCTTCCTCCTGCTCCCCATGGGCCTCCTCCTGCTCCCCATGGGTCTCCTCCTGCTCCCTGTGGGCCTTCTCCTGCTCCTCATGGGCCTGCTCCTGCTCCCCATCAGCCTTCTCCTGCTCCCCATCGGGCCTCCTCCTGCTCCTCATGGGCCTTCTCCTGCTCCCCATCGGGCCTCCTCCTGCTCCTCATCGGGCTTCCTCCTGCTCCCCGTGGGCCTCCTCCTGCTCTCTGTGGTCCTCCTGCTCCCCATCGGGCCGGCACAAAGGGAGCAGAGAGGAAAAGCGGTCAGCAAAATGCTGCAAGACACTCAGAGGTCCAAGCGGCGCTGAGAGGAGGGCAGGCAGAATAGCTGGAGGTGCATGTAAGGAGAGGATTTCTGCGGGCGCTCCACCTCGCGCTCGCGCGCAGCACTGTTATACACATAGGCGTAACGTACCCTTAGTGTTTACATTGTCGTCAATCATCACGGCACAGGGCAGGAAGGGAGATTTCCCCCTGCCCCGGGCAAGACGTTTCATGACAATTTAGCAAGACATGTATATGCATATAAATAAAACAGTGAGATATGCTCAAGATAGCTGTATGCTAGACATACTAGGAGAGGTCCATGCTACGAAGCTGCCTTTAAATTTCCTTTATGCTTTCTGTGCCATCGCCCCATGCATTCATTTGTGTTGTGTAGTACCTGCACGGGCTCAGGTCTGTTGCTGTTGGCCTGGAGAAGCCCCTGGGTGTTCCCCACATCTCCATCTCCAAAAGGGGCTTCACAGACTAAGATTTTGGCACCGTGGGGTTGCTCACATTCCTTGTGTGACTGCTCGTCCCCACATAATGCTGCTCCTGCTGCACAACCTTAACGCTGTGCTCCAGGCACTGCRTTAGCTTGCTGTTCAGTTGCCCCTCAGTGCTCCTCAAAAACTGCAGCCTGGCAGSTGCTGAGCTCGGTTTTGCTCTGTACACCATCCAGACAGAACAGACTTTTTTTCCCCCTGTGTTTGGAGCCACAGTTAAGTTCCAGCTGCTTTGCAGGGCTGGATTTACTTAAGTGCTGTTCACTTTCACAGCCTTTCGCAGGGGGATCTGAAGGGCAGGCAAGTTCTTGGACAGGGAGCCAAGCATCCTGGCATAGGGACTCCTGGGGCAGGCCCTGCAGGAAGCAACGGGCAAGCAGAGAAGCAGCAGGGCTAGCTAACCTAGCAGAGACCTTGCCCAGGGGTGCCCACGTGAAGGAAGGGAACAGACTCTCCCCCGAGGCAGCTCGGCACCCAGCGAGCGGAGCGTGGTGGGACCAGCCCCGGCTGCCCGTGCCCCAGAAGGGCTTCCAGGGGAGGCTGCTCGGAGCCACCAGCACGGGAGCTGCTCAGGAAGCTCCCAGGCCTGGTCTAAAGGGAGGAGGCTGATCACACCCAGGCCGTCCTCTGCGGTTTGCTGCCCGCGAAGCAGCCTCCCAACCTTGGCGCTCGCAGCCCGTCCCCTCCTTGCCAGCCCAGCTCTCGCCACAGACCTGCCGCAGTCTGCCTGCCATCGCTGCGCAGCCGCTCAACGCGGCCCTTCCCATTTATCTCCCTGCCATCAAGCCGAGAAAAGGCCTGTATTGTCTGCGAGGCTGGGGCGAAAATAAAGCTGCTGTCACTGGAGCCCAGTTGTTTTATCTGGAAGAGGGCTCCGCAGCTCCGAACGCCCATTTCCCGGTGCAAGGGAGTGCACGGGGGGAGACTCGAGGGTCCTCAAGAAGTGCAATTTGCAGCTGCACAATTAAATACTCGGGTGTGTCCTGGCCTGCGGGGTCCCCTGGGCAGCCCAGGCCTAACGAGGAGACAGTGGCATTACTAATCGGGGCTCTGACCTTTACATGGCTTTTATTTAATACACATTCCACACTTCCCCAAACTCCCATCCAAAACATTGACATTTCCGCTGATAGATTGGGTCAGATTTTGGAGTGGTTGGGGGACTCAATTCACTCGTACAATGGTTAAATTCTTACAGTTAAATGGGCTTATTCAGTTAGTGCAGCAGCTGGTGTGATTTCGAGAAGAAAATAAACATTTCCTTCAAATATTTTGATTGGCAACTGGACAACTGAAATACTCAAGCTCGGATTGCCAGGGTCCAGAAAAGCAAATGGGGGTTGGACAGTAAGCAAGGCGAACCGTAGTAAATTCTCGGTGTCGACGCTACCACGCAGATGTGTGTTTTAGACGCGCTGTGCTCTGTGTGTGTTTGAGAAGGAGACAATGAGATGTGACATTAAAACGCGTTGTCAGCCGCGATGGCAAAGGCGGCGCGGGACCCAAGACGGCGGCGGTTCCTATTTTCCTGGCGCTCGCTGCGCCTGTTGTTCGCCCTGCGTGGCTGCTTGATAGCTGGCAGAACGTGGCAGAGGGTTTCTCCGCTGTGGAATGAGGTGGTTATGGCGTACRTCGATGTAGATGTTTGGTTTGGAAACACTGGCGCTGTTGTGGAGCCAAGCGGGGCTCTGCGCGGCAGGGAAGCCCCCACTGGCGTTGGGCAGCGTGGTGAGGACGGGGYTCTCATCCGCCAGGACGCTCGGGTTGTTCAGAGCAGCCCGAGGTCCCTGTGGGGTGGCAGAGCTGTTGGAAAGACCCTGCAGTGGAAGACGGAGGAAGAGATGAGGTCGGCATGGACAGGGGCAGTCCCGTGTGAGGGCATTGACATGGAGGGGGCAGCCCCCTGTGTGGGCATTGACACGGAGGGGCAGCACCATGTGAGGGCATTGACATGGAGGGGGCAGCGCCCTCATGGGGACACTGCCATGGAGGGCAGCGCCATGCGAGGGCATCGACATGGAGGGGGAAGCCCCCCTCATGGGGATATCACCATGGTGGGCAGTGCCGTGCGAGGGTACCGGCATGGAGGGCGCAGCTCCCTCATGGGGACACCGCCATGAGGGACAGCGCCATGCGAAGGGCATCGACGTGGAGGGCACAGCTCCCTCATCGGAACACCGCCATGGGGGGCAGCACCGTGCGAAGGCATCAGCAYGGAGGGCGCAACTTCCTCATGGGGACACTAAAATGGAAGGGGCAGAGCCCATGGGAGGGCATCGCCATGAGGGGCAGCTCCCTCATGGGGATATCACCATGGTGGGCAGTGCCGTGCAAGGGTATCGGCATGGAGGGGACAACCTCCCTCATGGGGACACCGCCATGGTGGGCAGCGCCATGAGAGGGCATCGACATGGAGGGGACAACCTCCCTCATGGCGACACCGCCATGGTGGGCAGCGCCATGAGAGGGCATCGACATGGAGGGGACAACCTCCCTCATGGCGACACCGCCATGGCGGGCAGCGCCGTGCGAGGCTGCGGCGCCCGGCGCCTTCCCGCGGGCGCGGCTCCCTCTAGCGGCCATTGCGCGCGCGGGAGCCGCGTCCTGAGGGGCGGCCGGCGGGAGACGAGGGCAGCCCTGTGGGGATCGGGCAAAACACTGCCACCACGCGCCCTTCGCTTTGTTTTAGTTATTTTAGGGTGTATTTTATTTTATTTTCCTTTTTTTACATCCCTCAGACCAGCCCGCGGACGCCGGGTGGCTCTTCAGCGCACTCGCTGGTGGGTGATGGTGCCGGGTGCCCCTCGCTCCCTGCACACGCAGCCCGTAATTAATACCCTTGCTCGCCAGCGCTGATTGCCAAATGTTGCAAATTCGGGCCAATAAAACGCAGCCTTTAAAAAAGAATAATAATAATAATAATAATAAAAAAGAAACCTTTGAGAGTGTTATAGAGGAGAAGGGAAATGTGCCCTGAGCACTTAGGTTTTATTTCAGTTTGCATTTTACAGGATATTATTTGTGGGCGTATGAAGCCTAATGAAGGAGAGCACTCTGCTCGCCAGAGATCATCGCCTTGTGTTGGGAGAGGCGGTGATGGGCGAGCTGGGAGGACTGGGGAGCCCCCCGGGGATTTGGGGACTAGTCCAAAATGTGGCCAAACCACCTGGCTGCTGGGACGGGTGAGGAGGAGGCTTGCTGACCATGGTAGTGCACACCAAATCCAGCTAGGATTTTGGTCCGACCTTAATCCTGGTGGCACTGGTGGGTTGCACTGGTCAGATTGGCCCTTGGTGAGATGACCTCCAAGCCTCGCGTGCCAGCTCCTGCCAACAGTGTTGCTGGCATCGTGGCTGTGACACAGGGCAAAGTGTCCTACCGATAGGCAGGGGTGGAAAAGTGAGTTTTCTTTGGTTGTCCTACCGATAGGCTGGAGTGGAAAAGTGAGTTTTCTTTGGTCCGCTGTAAACCTTCGTGGTCGGATAGTGGGTTTGCAGCCAGCCCAAGCACGCTCCCCGTTGGCGCCGTCTGCCCTCGGAGGCCAAGGGAGCGGCCGTCGTCGGAGTGGCTCGGCCCTGAGCTGCTCCTCTCTTATCTCACCCCAAAACCACAGCCACGCTCCCCGCCGGGCTTCTCCCCGCCCCTCTGCTCCATGGAGCCAGCGTGGGTGCAGGCTCTGAGCGCRGCCAGCACCGCGGCTGCAGGGTGGGGAGGAACCCACGGCCTCTTCTCCAGCCAGGAAMCAGTGGCTGAAGACATCACCTGGGCTTAGAGAGTGTCAAATATCCCCTCCTGATCTGCTCCTCCTTCACTGCTGGCTTGCCAGAAGGAGTTTCCTTGGGTGCTTCTTTCCACCAGGGCCTGGACCGGCACCCTGGGTGCTCAGATCCAAGCTGGCGGCTCTAGGGCAGAAGGCAGCGGAGGGCAGGGGTGCCCTCCAGCATTCCTGCAGGAATGGGAACGCTCCTCCATTTCAGGACGTGCTCAGGAGGGGAATAAAAGCTGTTGATCACTCTGAGAAGCTAAAACAGTTTCATCTTAACAAGCATATATATATATATATATAACATATCTGTATACATACAAATCTAAATGTAAATGTGCATATGTATATATGTATGTATACACATACATATCTAAGAATAACAAATGAGTTTATTGTATTCATCACACATTTTCTCACTGGGAGTTGATTGAGAATCCAGCTGATGTGACAGACAGCGATAGCTAATAGTCTTTCTGGCTAGGTTTGCTCTTTAGGGATAAACAAGCTTTTATGTGTTAGCTCTCAGCATCATAAATATGCTGAACGTGCTGGAGACCCTGGCACAGCACAATCTCAAGCTTTTTCACCCTGCCTTTTAGCATGTGTCCTCCTTCAGAGCACGGACTGGGGGAATAGTTGGGTCTCCGTGGCACAGGTTTCAGGAGAGCAGGGGCAAACCCTTCCAAAAAAACCCTCGAAGTGCTCAAGGAACTTCCAGAGTGGGTTTTCTAGTCTAGGCTCCCCCAACGACACCCTGCAGGTATCCCTATCCACTCACATTAACAAGGTGCCTTTGGGTTTATATCTGCAGAAGCAAAGTCCTGGCTCCTTCAGGAGCCGAGGGAGCTGGACATCATCTCACCAACCTCACCCAAACCTCCCTTCCCCCCAGCAGAAGAGACCCTGCAATTCTCACTTTCTTTATCCTCTTGGAAGGAGAAAAATACACAGTGCAAAGCGAGCAGGGGGATATCGTGGCTCCTTGCTCGGGACTTTTCAGCTGTGTGTTTATCAGCTCCATCCCCTGATGGTATCAGCACGAACAGGCCACCCACAAGAAGGCTTAGCAGCCTGGTCTGGACTCCAGCTTTCCTCCCTGCCTCCGTGTGCGTGTGTATATACAGCACCGACCAGCTYGGGGACCAGCCGTCTGGGGCCTGCATCCATTTATTTACTACACAGCATGTAAAGGCTAAACATTTTTTTTTCCTGTGTTTATGAAGTTTTTTTTTTTAAACCAGCCAGAGATGAATAGACCCCTGAATAAGTCGGCTTAGTCGTGTCCCTTCTTGGATAGGAAGTAACAAATTTTAGGACAGGAAATGAGACCAACTTAAACAAATGGTTTGGGGATTTTGTGTTGAAGTTCTCCAGCTCTCTTCCCTGGCAGATCCGAGGCGCGTTTCCCTATGGCTTCAGTTCCTTGGGCAGGTGGTGCCCTGCATGCAGGGATGGGCACGCAACCTTCGGGCAGCTCTTTGCCATGGAAGCAGCCAGCGGGGCCCGGGAACAGCCACGGACAGAGCCCTAACCGCCCGCTCTCTGCTTGCCCCCGCACAGGCACGTCGGATCTGAGCCCCTTCTCCGACCCGCGGCAGTTCGAGCGCTCCTTCCCGGCGCTGCCGGCGCTCACGGAGACGCGCTTCTCCGACCCGCGCATGCATTACCCCGGCGCCATGTCCGCCGCCTTCCCCTACACCGCGACGCCCTCCGCTACGGGCATCGGCGGCATCAGCATGAGCAGCATGCCGGCCGCCACGCGCTTCCACCACACCTACCTGCCGCCCCCCTACCCCGGCTCCACGCAGAACCAGAGCGGGCCCTTCCAGGCCAACCCCTCTCCCTACCACCTCTACTACGGCACGTCGTCGGGCTCCTACCAGTTCTCCATGGTGGCCGGCGGCGAGCGCTCGCCCACCCGCATGCTCTCGTCCTGTACGAGCGCCTCGGCGGGCAACAACTTGATGAATCCCAACCTGGGCAACCAGAACGACGGGGTGGAYGCGGACGGGAGCCACAGTAACTCGCCAACCACCATGACCACCACTGGGAGGATGGATGAGTCGGTCTGGAGACCTTACTAGGAGGAACTCAACCAGACCCTGAGAGCTTTAACTTAATCAAACAGCCACCATTAGGTTACTCCTTCGGCTAGTGAATAGAGTGAAAYGATGCCTAGGGAACAGATGACCCAAAGTCTTCCCAAACCAAAAGCCAACCAGGATCCTTTGCATGCAAGCATGGGTGAGCATCAAGTGAAGACGGACCAGGACCTGCGTTACATTTCAAGATGAACGCCCTTGAGGCTTGAATTCGTCGCTTGATGTGATTCCTCCCATGTGGTGTAAAAATGTGGACTGTACATAGGAAACATTTAAAAAAAGAAAAAAAAGCTATGTGGAATCAGATATTTGTTTATTACAGAACGCTTCTCAGTCATCTCATCTTCCCCGAACAAAACAGTGAAAAGATCAAAAAAAAAAAAAAAAAAAAAAAAAAAAAAAAAAAAAAAAAGCCCTTCTGCACAACCTGAGGTGTCCAGAGAGGACGAAAGTGCAGGAATCGGCCAAGCCGCCCGTCTGCCAGCGCAGGAAGACTGAACTGCAAAAAAACAAAGGAAAACAAAAATCCAAAGCAAAGCAAGCAATTCCCTTAGGCTCCTGTCCCTCCCTGCCCACCGCTTCGGGCCCCTGGCCACCAAATTGCTGGGGGCCGGTATGGAGCCTGGTTTACAGCCCGCGGGGGCCGGGGCGGCTCTGCCGGCGGCAGCCACGTCCACGAGGGCTCTGGCGCCGGCGCCGGCACCTCTCCTTGGTGCCAGACGTGGCCTTGTCCCTCTTGTCACTGCTGTCCCTTTCCGGGCAGGAACGTGGTTGCTCCCGGGCCTGGCAGCCCCGCCAGCCCCTGCTCTATGTTTACAAACGAGATGTCCTTTTTAAGGAGATGTGGCTCGCTGTGTTTCCTTTGCTCCTTGGTCCCGGCCTCTCCGCAGGGCTCCGGGAGGCGGCGGCCGGCACGACCCGCATCATGGAGATGCACATGCAGCTTGTGGCRAAGCCGCCTCTTTCTCTTCCGATCCTTTCCCAGGGATCCCCCCGGATCGGAGCAACTCATGATGCATTTTGTTTCTCATTAAGAAAGGACTTGCAAAAGCTCTCACGGAGCTTTGGAGAACGGAGCGATCTTTGATTAGCCCCTGGGTGGTGGGCGCAGCGTGAAGCGCTGCTGGTGGCTGTTGTCCATCCCGTCCCCTTCTTTTCCGTCCTCTTTTCCCCAAAAGCGYCCCCGAGCACGGGTATCCTCGCTGCAGATGGGCGAACTGAGGAGTGGCCGCTCCAGGTGCTGCTAGCCCGTCCTTAGYGCAGCGCAGCCCCTGGCCCTTGCGCTCCCCAGGGATTTGCAATCCCGACGGCACTGCCGCGGAGGCCGAGGGCAGCCGGGCACCGGGAAGGGCACCCCCAGGCCCACCTTAGTGGCCTCACATGGAATTTTTGCCTCATGAGCCCCAAGGCCAGCGGTGCCTTTGCCTGGTGGGGTTTAGAGCCGGCTCCGGGTTTCCCGGTGCGGGAAGGTTCCGAGGGAGCCAGTTTCACCCCCGAGCCCCTGCACAAGGCTCCAGCGCCTCCCGGATCTGCAGGAATTCTGCCCACACCGCTGCCCCGTCCCGTCCGCCCTGGCGCGTTCGTGACCCCCATCGGCAGCCCCACATCTGCGGCGGTGACGCAGAGCTTCCCAACGGCACCGCCGAGCGGCCGCGCTGGCCACTCCTGAAAAAAACATTTTCCAGGAAAAACAGCAAAAAAAAAGAGAAAAAAAAGGTAAAAAACCCACCCTATCCCAGCAAACTGCAACGTGCCCCGGCCTGGGCGCCGCAGCCTGCGTTTCCAGGCATTTGCCTTTCTCCTACCATCGCGCCTCCGGTGGGAAGCACAAAGGAAACCCAAGGCATTCACGGTACGAGGTGAATTTAAGACTGTTCGTAGTGGATTTTAAAAAAGAAAAAAGAAAAGAAAAAAAAAAGCAATGGCAACGGTGTTTTTGTGACATATTGTCATGTGAAGGTGTAAATATAAGCACCTCTGTTGTATGCAAATGGTCAAGAGACAGGCCAACGATTTTTGCTTTGCACTATAATTTGCTTTTTTTTTACAAAAAGAAAAAAGAAAGAAATGCACAATCGCTTGTACAGTAAAACCCCTTTGTCTGGCTCACAGAATATTTAACTATAAAATCTAATTTTTGGTCTTATTTGTAATAATAATATAATTCTTAAATGTGTTGAAGGATCCGATTCTTAATAATGCTTCTAATAACTACTTGTACGTGCAGGGTTAAAACAGCACCAAGCAGCTAAGGAGATGAGAATGGAGATCTCAAGATAAGGAAGGYGAAAGCTTTGTTGCTTTTTTTTTTTTAATGGAGTCTTATGATGGACATTAAAAAAGAAAAAAAGAAGAAAACGAGCTAGTAATACCAAATCACGTGGTTATTTGTGCAAGGTACCAGCCCTACTTGAAGGTGATGCCCTATATTTAATATGTAGCCCGTGTTTTTACCGTGTAGCACTTGTCCCTGGGGAGACTGGGACGGCACGGCCGGGTCTGCTCCCAGCCCGGCGTGTGGGAAGAGGCTCCGGCGTCTCCGCGCGGGTTCTTCGCCAATGGACGCGCCGGGGTCGTCGTGCCCGCGTGTAACCCTTGGAATGCCTGTCCGTGTGGAACAATAAACGTACGGTTAAGAGCCCGCGGCGCGTGCTCGCTTTGTGCTGCGCGCCGCCCGTGGCGCCCGCTCCTTCCCAGTTCCCGCGTGGCGCCCGCTCGCACCGCGTCCCGCTCCGCTTGGCGCCCGCTCCTGCGCCAGCAGCTGCCCCCGGCYGCGGTAGCGCAGAGAAATTAAAGAGTACGAAAGAGAAAGGGACAGGGTGGTCCCAAGGGCGGCGAGCGCCCCGGGTGTTGGGCACCCAGTGGGAGCCGTGGCTGCCTTCCCTTCATGCGGTGAGCCCCCCACCACCATGTGCCCACCACCATCACCACCATGTGCCCACCACCATCACTGTGTGCCCARCACCACCATGTCCCCACCTCCATCGCCATGTGCCCACCACCACCATGTGCCCACCACCATCAGCATCATGTGCCCACCACCCTGTGCCCATCACCACSACCATGTCCCCACCACTATGTCCCTACCACTATGTCCCCACCACCATGTGCCCACCACCATGTGCCCATCACCACCACCATGTGCCCACCACCATGTCCCCACCACCATGTCCCCACCACCATGTGCCCACCACCATGTGCCCATCACCATCACCATGTCCCCACCACTATGTCCCTACCACTATGTCCCCACCACCATGTGCCCACCACCATGTGCCCATCACCATCACCATGTGCCCATCACCATGTCCCCACCACCATGTGCCCACAACCATGTGCCCACCACCATGTGCCCACCACTATGTCCCCACCACTATGTCCCTATCACTATGTCCCCACCACCATGTGCCCACCACCATGTGCCCATCACCACCACCATGTGCCCACCACTATGTCCCCACCACTATGTCCCCACCACCATGTGCCCACCACGACATGCCCACAACCACCACCACATTCCCACCACTACCACCAGCCTCCACGGGGCCGCCAGCAGCAAGAGGCTGTCAGGGACCTCCCGGCCGCTCTCCAAGCAGGGGCCACCAGCCCACGCTCAACATCGCCAACACCTGACGGCCACATGGGCAGATTTCCAGGCTGGGCCCCCTCCCAAGCCCAGGAGCTCAGGGCTGGGTGCTGGCTCCCCTTGGAAGCAGGTGCTTTSCAGGCTGTCCTGCCCTGACAGATGGAGCAGGGGCTTCTTCCACCCGCTTTTTGTTTTAATGCCCTTTTTCTTTGAGTATTGCCTGTTTAGAAGCTCCACGGTGGCAGACGTGGAACATTCATTAGGGACAGTGCTAGGTCGCACGGGAGCCGCATCTGCTCGCTCAGCGGGACCTCGCGGCTCAGCGAGACAGGGAGTGTAAACACGGATATTTATATACATATATGGGTCTATATGTATGCATGGAGATGTACATACACATATATGTGTGTGTGTGTGTAGATCTCTATGCATGTAGGAAATACAAGGCCATCCCAATGAGAACATCAGCCCGGGGTTGCAAGAGCGACGTCCTCTCCCCGCCGGCCCCAGTGGGTGCGGGAGACTCCGGGAGAACCAAGAGGGCTGGGGATGGGCCGGGAATGGCATCCGGCCSGGCCCTTCGCACCCCCGGCTCCCATCCCGCTCCCGGTTCCACTCCAGGAGGAATATTTCCTATTGGCGCTACCAGGCAGGGTAACTCCTTTCCCGTCAGTGAGCTGCAAAGCCCTGTGGGACCCTGAGCACGGGTATATGTGTTGAATTCTTCAAAACTGGGGAAAAAAAAAAAAAAAAAAGAAATAATAGAGGAGGGAAAATTAAAAAAAAAAAAAAATCAGCCTGGCTTGGCCACAGGGCTCCCACCCAGGCATTCCCTGCTGCCGGGAAATCCATCCCGGAGCCRCCGTCACCGTCATCAGTGTAATGAGCTGGAAAGCACCCAGGAGCCCCCGTGAAGGGGGAACTTGTTGGAGGGGAGCGTTAACAAGCGGATTAACGGGGCCGGGGGCTCCCTGTGCGCCCCCCTGCCCGTGCTGGGTGGTCCGGCCGCTCGAGGCTTTTGCCGGTGGAGAAGGGCTYGGGAAAGGTTATTCCTGGCGGGACACTGGGCTCCAATGTGGGATGTGCGAGGGCCGTTCCCTCCTTGCCTGGATCTCTGACGGCATCAAAGCCGGATGAAGGAGGGAAGCAGAAACCCGGCGCTGCAGCACAGCAGGACTAAACCTCCTAGCCGAGCCAAGGCCCATGCTGTTCCCTCCCGGAATGTGGGGGAAAATGGGCACAAAACTGCTTGCCCCAATGTGGTGGGCACAGATACCCTCTGCCCAAACCCCAGCCTAAACCTGAGCCTTCCTCCTGGCTGAGCCCCCCAAAACCTCCTCCCCATTGCAGCATTTGAGGAGAGGAGAGGAGAGGAGAGGAGAGGAGA
>NW_020455566.1:3755793-3790984 GCF_003342845.1 Nothoprocta perdicaria
GGCGCTGGGTGCTGGAGTGGTGCAGCAGCAGCGAGGCAGGAGTAGCCCCTGGATCCGGCCGAGCAGGCGGATGCTGCTTCCGAGGCCACGGAGCCCTGCTGGGATATTCTGGGAATGGGGATTCCCAGCTGTTCCAGGGCTGGGGGCCCAGAGGATGCCGCTGCTCCGCTCCGAACAATCCCAGCTTATGCCGGGAAGACCTCAAAGGCTCTTCTATGYGCGCGACCGCCGGCCCGGCCCTGCTGAGCCCCAGCGCTTGCCTTGCTAGGCGCAGCTCTTCTTAGATTAAAACCAAGCCCCTCTTCATGAATCCCTTCCCTCTTCCCAGCCCAGCCCTTTCAAAACGCAGAAGTTTATACRTATATATACACACAGACAGCTATATATGTCTTTAAAGGAGACCTACCCCTTAACAGCAGACACTTCAGCCTGCTGCGGCTTTACAAATAAACTCTGCTSTCAAAGCTGGACCCGGGGCCAAGGTCTGGCAAACGTGGACCCTGAGAAGCACCGTTCCCTGCAGCCTTGATTCCTATCTGGTGAATGGGAAAACGCACAGGTGGAGGAGAGCGGCTTCACCCGCGTCCTCCCCGCTCTGCTCCGCGCTCGGTGGCCGCTCACCCGCTGACTGTCCCTCCTTGCGGGCGCTGCTGCCGCGGGAGATGCCCTGGACGGGCCTCGAGGGGGAAAGGAAACGGGCTCGGAAACCGGTTTTGGCCTCGGCTCCGCTTTCCCTGCTCCAGGTCCTGGGCTTTCCCGCTGGATTTGCCATTCCACGAATGYGCCCTGCTTCCCCTTGGAGCACCCGGAGCCACTTCTGGGAGCGTTTGCAGGCACCCTGCGAGGCTCCGGCTTCCCGATTGCAAAGGAATTTTTATTCCTGGAGGAAGAAAAAGAAAAAAAAAGACATAAAAGGAGGTGTCAAGAGTCACAATTTATAGGCGGCCGCGGCCGCTCCCAAGCGCAGGGCCAGGGYGCTGCGGCYGCGGCCCCATCCGGAGCGCTGGGGGGACAAGGAGGTGACAACAGCCCTGGGGACGTGGGGCCCGTCGCGCCGCGCTCGCCTCCGGMGCGAAGGCACCGGCGGGCGCAGCGGGCACCCAGATCCCGATCGCTAAAGGGGAAAAGCAGGAGGAGAAGGAGGCGCGCGGCCGCGGCCGCCCCGCTCAGCCCACATGCAACAGCTAATTTCTTTCTGCCACATCAAGATATTACGGGTCTGAATCAGCTGGTTTTGCAGGCGGGGATTAATCCTTTTTTTTTCTTTTTTTTTTTTTTTTTTCCTTTTTGGCGTTTGCCAACAAAACCTCGCTAGGTTCAGCTGCGGGGATGGAAAGGGAGCGCCTGGAAGGGAGCCCAGGCCGAGCTCCCGGGGACCCCAAGGCAGCGGCTGCGACGCAGGGCCGGGAATGCCGGCTCCGGCGCAGGGTGCAGAGGGAGGAAGGAAGGAAGGGGAATAACCCGAGTTATTTATACGGGTTCTGGCTGCGCCGTGGGGGCAGCGGGAAGGGAGCCCAAGGGAGYGCGCGAGGAGCCGCCGGGCTCGGCTGCGCCCCTGAGCCGGGACAATGACACCGGCGCTGCCAAAACCGCAGGGGACACAAACAGTGGCGGGGGAAGAAAAGCAGAAATACATTTTCTTTTTAAAAAAAAAAAAAAAGGACAAGCTGCGTGGACCGGGATGTCGGCGCAGGGCCAGGGCGACGGCCCCAGCACGTCCCCGTGCCACGAGGACAACGTCACCCGCCTGCAACGCGAGGGAGAGGGGAGAGGCTTGGGGAGCCCAAATCCTGCTGGGATTGGGGATCGGGGAGAGCCCATTGGAGCAGCCGGCTCCGGCCACACGTCACCGGGGACAGCAAGGGAAAACCCRGCTGGGGACAGGCGCGCGGCCAGAGAGCACCCGGTGCCAGGGGAATCCGGCCGGGAACACGGAGTGCCCTTCCCGAGATCTTTCCTTGGAGCTGCAGCATCGTGACTTGCTCCCAGGGCCATCTCCTCCAGTCAGGCAGGTTGAGTGCCCCAAAACGGGCTCTTTCAGCACTAAAATTGCCCTTGTCCAGCCCTGAGCRAACCCAACGAGCCGCAGGGCCCTGAAACTGCAGCCGAACCCCCCAGGTGGGTCCTTTCCTCCTGGACATACTTGGGAATGTATTTATTTTGTATCTTGCAAAGAAATTCCAGGAGGTGAGTGAGCAGTCAAGAAAGGAGGAAAAAGGGAAAAAAAAGAAAAAAAGAAAAAAAAAGAAAAAAGGAAAAAAAAGAAAAAGAAAAAGCAGGAGGCAGGGGAAGAAAGAAAACAAACGGGAGCAGGGAATGTTTTACGTGTGGTATTAAATCTCCAGCACACAATGAATCATGCAGTTCCCGGGCTAACAAGGAGGACTCCAGAAAGTCTGTAGGATGGAGGAGGCACTGGAGACTTGAAGAAATATGACAGGCTTGGTCCAAAATGCACAGAAGCGGGATTTAAAAGAAAAAATAAAAAAGAGAGAGAGAGAAAAAAAAGGGGGGGAAGAAAAAGAGAGAGGAAAAAAAAGAGGAATGGTCTGAAACTCTGGTCCTGGGGCTGTGCAGTCCTGACACGCGGCGGCTTTGGGGGCAGCTGACCAGGAATGGGTGGCCACAGGGCAGGGAAGTGGCCCGGAGGCGGCATTCGGCTGCGGCCCTGGCGGCGGAGCGGTGGGAATCCCGCGGGGATCCTGCGCCGGCCCTCGGCACCCTCAGGAGCGGAGGGGTGTCTCGATCCCGCGGCTCCGAGGGGGCGCCCCGGGAGAAGAGGGCAGAGCCGCTCGGAGGCTCCTTGCGATGCAGGGGGAGCAGAGCGAGGCCGCGGGCACCAGCGGGCACCACGGGCCGGGCCGGAGCGGCCCCAGCGCCGCAGCCCCGCTGCTCCCTGCCTCGCCGGGGCCAGCGGCAGCAGGGACAGGGACGGGCCCCCACGCACAACCCAAGGGCTCTGCCGCTGCCACCAGCTCTCGGTGCCCCCACGCTCTCCCTGCGGCCTTCCTGTGGCAGGGGAGCTGCCCGGCTGGTGCTGGGAACCAGAACTGTGGAGGGAAGGGAAGCAGCAGGTCGAGGTGCCGCCGCGGGCGGCGGAGCCGAGCACGGCCGCCGAGGCGCAGCCCGCAGCGCCGCGCGCCAGCCGGGCAGAGCTCAGCAGTGGGCACGGGTGTAAATAAGGTCGAGCTCGCCCTCCATTCCAGCTCGCCCACGAACCACGTTCCCATTCTCTCAAGGAAACATTCCCAGGAATCCCTGCTCGGTGCTGGCCTGATAAAGGAGGCGCCTTCCAGCCCATATCCCGGCGCGGAGATGCTGGGAGATCCCGCCGCCCACTGCCGCTCCGCACAAAGGGGCAGCCCCCGAGGGGTCACTGGGACTCGCTGGAAGCCTCCCTGRCCCCTCCGTTCTCCCTGGGGGCGCGTGGGAGCTCAGCTCCCGCGGGSACGACGGCATCGGCGCGTGGAAGCCGCCCGGCCGCAGCGGGACAGGGGGCTGCCCGCCCCACGCGGCGTCCCCCGTGGCACCCGGCTCGGAGCGGGGATCTCTCCTGCGCCGACGTGCACCCGGTGACGCAGCCGCGAGTCACCCCGCGGGACCCCCAACGAAGCTGTGGAGCTCAGCTCTTCTGCGGAGCCAGTCGCAACTTGCCTCGCTTTCAAGGCCTCCTCTTATCTTCCGCAGCAACCCGGGCTCGTTGTGCAATCCCACCGCCGGAGATGTTAACAGCCAAGATTTACGGCTTCTGTAGTTTCCCTTTAATAGCTTCAGCTGGGGAAGCGCTGGCGAGGGATGAAAGATGCTGCTACGGGATGGATGTCAGGAGAAGACTTCAAAGGCTTCCAATACACGGAGCCGCGTTACGATACTCGGGATCCTGCTCGCAGCCATGCAGCACTTTCGGGAGCGCTTCCCTCCCTGCTTCACGCGCCCTTATCCGTGTGGACCCGCCTGGGGCGGCTGCGGGGCAGCGCTGAGGGCTCCCGCACAGTCCTGTCCTAGGGAGCCCCGCTTAGCGCTCTGGCTTTGCCTCCCACCAGCGCACAAGGCGCCTCTCTTAGTCCCCAGGCCCTTCCTGCTCCCAGGGACACTGAAATCCCAGCTGGCTCGGAACAGCACAACAGTCCCGCAAAGCCCAACATGCGGATGGACGTTTCCTGGGAAAGCAGAGCAAATTCCGCAGTGAGACGTTGCGGAGCGGGGAGAGCACCTAAGTGCGCATGGGCATCTTGCGCTGCCCCAAGCAGGAAGGGGTGCAGATAACCCCAACTGCTCTGTCACACTGTCCTGGGACGCAGGGACGGTTTCCATCCCACAAGCGTGAAATCCTCTACGGATTCACCTGAGAGCCGYGTACTCCACATGCCCTCCTGCACCCGCCTTTCCTGCACTGGTTCAAAACCCAGGAAAGGCACCGAAAACAAGGAGAGCCCCTGAGCGAAGCGCAGCCCCTCGCCGTGGGCGCGGGTCCCGCTGCGATCCCCGCTCCCGGGCAAGCGGGGGCAGCGAGACAAAGAGCAACCGCTGCCTTAATGAAAGCACCGACTCCAGGAACTCCCAGTCCCTATAAGAAGCATTGCCCGGGGAAATTAAAACCAAGAAGGAGCTGAAGCAGCAGAAGCCGCCCACACCTAAACCCACGGCGACGAGCAGAGCCCGCAGTAACTCAGCAGGCGCCTGCCCCGCGTCCTGCGACCTGGCTCGGTGTGACCCGGCTTGGCCGCAGCAAGGCCGCGTTTGTCCCTGATCCGCTCGGTGCTGTGAGCAGCGAGAGGACAATCCCGAGCTCTGCAGCTCGGCTGTGCTTGGCCGCACCGAGGCAAGAGCTCCCGGGTGCACACGAAGCCGCACAGATCAAACGGGAGAAGCTGAAGCTGCGAAAGCTGCAGAATCGTCGCAGCGGCGGCCGCCCCCCACCGCAGAGCCACACTCGCGGTGCAGGAGCAGCGGCCGTGGAGCCGCTCTCGTGGTGCAGGAGCGGGCACATGGAGCAGTGCTCGCGGTGCAGGAGCAGGGACCATGGAGCAGTGCTCGCGGTGCAGGAGCGGGGACCACGGAGCAATGCTCGTGGTGCAGGAGCGGGGACCACGGAGCAGTGCTCGCGGTGCAGGAGCGGGGACCATGGAGCAGTGCTCGCGGTGCAGGAGCGGGGACCACGGAGCAATGCTCGTGGTGCAGGAGCGGGGACATGGAGCAGTGCTCACGGTGCAGGAGCAGGGACCATGGAGCAGTGCTCGCGGTGCAGGAGCAGGGACCATGGAGCAATGCTCGTGGTGCAGGAGCGGGGACATGGAGCAGTGCTCACGGTACAGGAGCGGGGACCATGGAGCAGTGCTCGCGGTGCAGGAGCAGGGACATGGAGCAGTGCTCGTGGTGCAGGAGCAGGGACCATGGAGCAGTGCTCGTGGTGCAGGAGCGGGGACCACGGAGCAGTGCTCGCGGTGCAGGAACGGGGACCATGGAGCAGTGCTCGCGGTGCAGGAGCGGGCATATGGAGCAGTGCTCACGGTACAGGAGCGGGGACCACGGAGCAGTGCTCGCGGTGCAGGAGCGGGGACCACGGAGCAGTGCTCGCGGTGCAGGAGCGGGGACCACGGAGCAGTGCTCGTGGTGCAGGAGCAGCAGCGCAGGACGCAGCAGGGCAGGAAGGTGGCCGTGCTGGGGCCCACGTGCCCGTCCTCGCGCACCCTGCCCGCCGCAGCCCTCAGCTCCCCTTGGCACCCGCCGGGACCGTCTGGGGCCGGCCCTGCTTCCAGGGGCACATCCTGCCCTTCGAGGGACCAGGCACTGTGCCGGGTGCTTCTTCKCTTTGAGCCTTTCCCTGCTGGTAGCTAGAGGGGGAGAGCTCGGCCAGACCTTCCAGGGAATCTCGTAAGGAGACGTTTCCCGTTTGAAGGCAGCCAGGGTGATGCTGGGAAGGGGAAGGGCTCGTGTGGCGGGGACGAGAAACGGCCCTGGGTCCCCTCGGCCAGGCCGCCCTTGGCCCGCGCCGGCTCCCGGCGGCAGCGACGCCGTTTGTGCTCCCAGCTCCGCGCGGCAGTGCCCGGGGCCGTCCCTTCCTGCACACACAGACCCAGCGGCAGCTCCCCGTGTCCGGCAGCTCCCCGTGTCCRGCAGCTCCCCGTGTCCGGCAGCTCCCCACGCCAGGCAGTTCCCCACGTCACGGCTGGACAAGGAGGAGCCCGGGGTGCAGAGAAGCCCCGAAGGCACCGCCGGGGAGCGGGTCTGGGGCCGCCGCTTCCCACCAGCTCCTCTCCCATCACAGCCCCGTTCGCGCCGGCCCTGTTGGGCGCTCAGGGCTCGGCGCCGATTCTCCTCTCTCCTTCACGCACCAGGGCCGTTTCACCCAGCGTAGGCTCCAGACTCATTAAGAGCAGTATCACTTTAATCAGGCTCTTCAAAATAAGAATTCCGTGTGCAAACTGACAAAGTCATTCGCCTGGGTCCTGCCAAGCCCTTTGCCGCAGGCGAGCGAGTTGAGACGTCCCTTAGCATCAATTTTGTTTGTTTATTTATAAAGTTCACATGTTTGATCTTTGTTTAGCAACTGTTTTCATCTCTCTGTCCAGTGGTAAGAACACAGCAGTTCTTCTCTTGACTCAAGAATCATGAGTTCTCTTTTTCCGGCTCTGGAAACCATCCAGCACCAGCTCCGAGAGCTCCCAAGCGCAGCCGGATCCGCAGGGAGAGAAGCCGCTTCCCTCGCTCGGAGCTCTTCATTTCCACACAGCAGCTGGGAGACGGACGGCTCCGGGTCTCCTTGGGCCTCCGGATTCACCTGGCGGCGCCGCCCGCGTTCCCTCCTCCGGTGTCCGGTCACCGCTGAGCGCTGCCACCGCGACCCGTCGGTGCCCAGGCCCCGCTCAGGCTTTGCTGGCRCCGCTGCGCCTGCTCCTTCTGCTCTTTGTTGTGCAGACTGGGGTGCTTCCAGTCTCATTACGAAACCTGCTGATCACAGGAGACCCCCAGAGCTACCAACTTGGGTGTCAGCTAGTCACTTGGTCAAGAATCTTCCTTCTCCGGTGAGGATTCAGAGCAGAAAAAATCATATATGCTTTTTACCATATATGAAAAATCATATATGGTTTTTCAGTAAAGCCCAGAGCAGCAGTTCCCCAATTTCTGGAAACATCAGCCAACGTTTCCAGAACCATCCATCCTGCTTGCTGAGACCATCCCGCTTCCTAGCAGCCCATAAAAGCTCTCCCTGCTCCCTTGGACCACCCGGGATCCGCGGGCMGGACTTTGGGAAGCACGGCAGCAAGGCGTATTCCCGCTCCGTGAGTCACCCCATCCACCCTTTCTCCTGGAGACTTTCCGAGACGGCCAAAACGTTCAGACGTTCGGCTCACACTTCGCTTTCRTTATAGCGAGTGTCCAAAAGCCCTGCGGCAACCCCGCCAAGGAGCTCCCTTTCCATCTCCCAAGGTTTGCCCAGCTTGCTTTTCCCTTCCATAAAAATCCCGACTACCCTCTGACAAATTGCTTTATTCCTGCCCCAGAGACGCTGGTAGGGTCTCCTCAGCCTGCAAGCTGCTGCTTTTCACTGCTGTTTACAAGAAAACTGCGTGGAGGAAGTAATTAGAAAATTGTTTCTGGAGTCTCCACAGCACAATTACCATYGCAGCTTTTGGCAACGAGGGTATTTTTGCCTCTTTCTAATGAAAATACCTGGAATCCCGGTAAAGTCTACTAATTGCTGAAGGGACAAACCAAGACAAGATCAATCTTCTGAAAAGTATGCGTTAGCCCTAGGTAAAATCAATGGAACTAAGTGAACAAAAATCAGATTTATTTCTAGGAAATAAATCTTCAGGCTCCAGCTGAAGCCTGCGGGCAGTTTTGGGGCAGGGGAGGTACGAGGCGGTCGCCCTAATTGTGACTCCAGCGCCCAGCGCTTGCGGCTGCTGCAGAGAGCGGCTGCTCTCAGCTCCTACGGACTATAACCCAGGTTTTAATCCAGTCCAAAACCATAATCCAGGTTTTAATCTATAAGGAAAACTAGTTTTCCTTACAGAGCGTGGTAACAGTTTTGGAGAGGGACAGAGAAACCTGGGGTTAGGTCTCAAGTCCACGACTATTTGGATATCCCCTGAGAACAGGGATAAGGCAGCGAGGTCAAACCCAGATTTAACGAGTACCCGACACCGGATTCTCCTGCCTATTCCGGGCAGGAAGAGCTTCTCCGTAGCCCAGCTCGGCTCTTGGCATCAACAGGGTGCCGGGCAAAGGCCGCCCCGGCTGCCGGCGCCACGAGCGGCTTCCGCGCTCCGCGAACTGCCCCTGGAAAATGAACATGAGCATCAGAGGCAGCTCGCGCGCTCACAGAAAACGCTGCCGGGATAACGCTCAGGGTATTCCCAAGGAAATTCCAACGAGGACCTGGTAGCTTTGCTTCCAAGGGCTAGGATAGAGCTAGCAGACCCAAGCGAGGAGCAGGGGCAGGGTTTGCAGGGCAAGCCAAGGACAGCAGGGGAGCTCAGAGCRACGCTCGTCGTTCCCAGCTGCTTTAGGAACATCAACTCCACCTCTGCTCTCCCGTGGTGACTTTTATTGGGCTATTTGGGCATAAACACATTTCTCCAACCAAATATATGTGATTTTTCTCTCGGCATTTTTAATCATTTCTCCAATAGCAGAACTTTGAGTGCTGTTTAACCTTGAAAAATCTACAATTTCAGAGAAAAACAAGCCAGTAAAATGCAAGTTCTTAAGATTTCCCCTTCAAATCTGGAAAAAAAAAATCAAGAGTTTCTGTAGAATTCCCCAGCTCATTCTATTCCTTTCTGTTAGGAGCATTGTATGAGCCCACTATAACGTAACAAACAGCACATGTCCTGCCTTGGGTCACAATGCCTCTGGTAAAAARAAAAAAAAGCCAAAAATTGAAAATATAATTAGTAAAAAGTGTCACTGTATATCCCAGCACCCTCTACGCTGGTCAGAGCTTACACACACACAAACCGCAGCCTTTAGAAATAACAGCAAGATCTGCTCGGTAGTGAAAATATAATTTTATTTTTGACAATAGCTGCCAGCAGTATCCTGGTATATCCGTAAAAGACGTTCCAGAGAGTGAAAGACATAAGCAAACTACAATAAGTCGTATCAACTCTTCAAGTATTTCTGTATACGACGCTCCCATTCCAGAGGTCCCGTCTTGAGAGTGTCCCTCTGTTCCTCTGCTCCACTCTTCTCCCATCCCCCTGACACCCTCCAGAAACAAAACCTAATAGCTGGTGGCACAGGTTCTGAGGCAGATTAAATATTTTTTCCACTCRGAATAAAGCTTTCTTCTGAAAAATATTAATTGGATGTGTTCAGATACTACTGAGTGGCAAAGAGTTATAAAAAGTTGACTGTACTTAGCCACTTTTTGTTGTACAGCGAGATAGGCATCAGTGGGTTTGGCTCGAGCATCTTCAATTTATTCATGTCTGTGTTCCTTTGATATGAAATGCTAATTTGCTACTTTAGCATAAAAACTTGATTATATCTCCCTTCTTATCGTGGAATTGCACGCAACTCTCACTCAATCAGTTTAGACATGCCCGTTGCGGAAAAAACACCGATTTTATGGGAAAATGCAACCGCTCGAGCTAGAGGGCTGCAGCTGCGCGTGCGGGACGGCGGCGCAGGCCAGCAGCGAACGGGAGATGCAAAGGGGAGCTCTGGAGCGCGTGAAATTGTCTCCCAAGTTCTCAGGCCTCTCGGTGAACAGGCGGCTCTGTGCACGCCAGCAGCCTCGGCAAGAAGGAGCGCTTTGTTAGGGACGAATCACGCACGCGCGCCCACGCGGGAGCGGGGCCAAGGCGACGGGTTTTCCCTTTAGGTTTTCCCTTTACGGTGCCGAGACGCACGCGTCACCTGCTTGAATGCGGATTGCTTCTTTCAGCTCGAGAATAAAGCGAGTTGGGCAGCATGCTAACACACGCAAGCAGCTCGCAAACTGGAATGCCTACTTGAAAGGGTAACTGCTGTTTTTTCCAGCGTCGAAGGGGCTAGAAGCCTCGTTTTAAATTTAAACAGGGGGTAGATTAATTGCTGTTTGATGAAATTAAAAATGCATTCAAAGATCAGATTGTAAACAAGTTGACAGAACTCAAGAATTTACATAGTTATGAAAGGGTTTTTCTTTAATTAATGTAGCGCTGGTGATTGGGGCCAGATGAAAGCGCTCTGCCCACACCAGACGCCGAGCCTTTTCCACAGCACCTCTGCTGAGCTCAAGGCATCACCTAGCGAGGGGAAACCAGTCCCTTGTCCACGAGATTCCTGGCTCCGGGAAAGCCGGYGAGCGGCCGGCCGGCCCCTGTTACAACACGACTTGAGCCGTGCGATAGGAAGCCAGGAAGATACCAAATCCTCTCACGTAGGACCTGGTAACCACCTTATAATCTGCTAACCTGGTCCTCATTTGAATGGCACCCATACGGGGAAGGCTCCGCCACTTCATACTTCACTGTACGGAGATAAGAAATCCATTAGTTGCAGCAAGAGCTTCAACTTTGTTTACAAGCTTTCAGACACAATCATTAAAATGCGCAGTGCTGAGTAGAACATATTACAATTGTTTGAAGATTGCCTAAAAATAGAGAGAATATATTATCTATAAAAGAGACCAAGCCTGGCATCGCAACAAGGTAAGCCTTTGTGTGCGTGGATATGCAGGCAGTGCGCGCTAGAGAACGGCAGGAAAGCATTTTCCTGACCCTGTGCACACGCTGGCTGGCTAGGAAACGTGTGTAAACAATGGCTAATTTGTTTTTAAAAGGAGCGAGACCTGATTACTGCAACCTCAGACGACTTCCAAGGGCCACCCTGTCCTAGGTTTCAACAGAGAGTTAGAAATCCACCAAAACTATGCCCACGGCTGCAAGGCTTCCTATTTTCTGTTTGCAAAGGTTGGCCGTACGAGGGCAAAAAGCACCAGAGCAATGAGGTTTTTCCYTCACCCTGTGTTTGAATAAAACTGCTTTTATCCATCGAGAGAGGAATCCATTCCTCTTTCTACATGTCACGTTACAGCAAAGACTGAACCTCTGAAGAGGATTATTACTGCTGAGGAACTTTATTCGGGAGGAGGAACGTGACATTGGAATACAGGAATTATGGAACGGCTACAGTCAAGCTTTTCCTAAACGGGTTGCTCGTCAGAATTTCTTTTTCCCTGTGCCTATATACTCGTAATAAACCGTAACAGGGTCTAAACGTATCTATGGTTGTCTTCGAAAGCCACGTAAACAGGACTGCTAATTGCCTTTATATGGGAATTCTACTTCTAGGAAGGCAAGACAAGGCACCACAAGCCATGTATACAAATATGGATCTTTACCTCTTATATGTCAAGCTAACCTCATGGGTATATAAAGTAGCAAAAGCAGAACGCTTAGAAAAGTCGGGCTGTTTTTCATAAAGCCAGTGCTTACCAAAAAAATTAGTGTATAAAAGTGTTTATGTGAGCATTTTCATGTTATTGCAGGATGTTAAATATTCCCAAAACAACCTACAAGGAATAGCACTTTCCAGCTTCTAAAATTAGTTAAATATAAAAGTATCTTTACAAAAAAATAGGCATATAAGTCTAGCATTCTTTGGAGTTGCTTGTGATGGTCTTTAAAAAATAACCTAGCAGTTTATTTCATGCATCAAAATCATTAATTTTAAACAAGAAAACTATTCCCTGGTTTAGAAATATTTGAAAATTGCTTTTAAAAAAATTGTAGTGCTATTCCTCAGTGTTGCTGTAAAAAGATTATGTATAGTAGTGCAATGATTATGACAATGCAAAATCGTAGTCCAGGTACACAGAAAAGCAACCAAGATCCAATCCAACGCAAAGGAGCAGGTTCCCATGCCCCGCTGCTTTACAAGAGTTACTAAAAGTTTCCTCTCAGGAAAAAAATGCATAATGTAAGTTAAGGCAAATGCTGTCTTTAAAGGTCACTTTAGCTTTTTTTTTTAGGGGAAAAAAAAAAAAGAGAAAAGCTTAAAAAAGCTCCTAGAAAGATTCCACCTTCAACTGCTGTAAGTGTGTGTTCTTACATCAACTAATCATTGCACTACTATTCACCACATACAGTAGCCATTTGTCACCTAGAACACTAGTGTTTACAGGTACTTCATTTAGGACAGTACAGGTTTTTCTACGTAAATATTGCCAGAAAGAACTACACAGAAACAAAGGTTCTTAGCTACCAAAAAGAACCACTTGTGATTTTTAAGGTGAGCAGGCGGCAAGCATCCTGCTCSTTGGGTTTCATGAAGTAAAAGGGCATCTTGATAATTATTCATCTGCAACAACTCTGAATTCGGGACAAATGGAGGTTSATTTTTTGGTGTTGCTTTTTCGTTTTTGGAGCTCATCAAGCTCTTGGAAGACATGCAGCYAAATACTAACTGGCTTCTCACTGTAGCTTTCAGGCCTAGATTYAAACTGCCCTGAGGTTGTTCAAATCCAGGTTTCCCATTTGGGTCCGTCCTTAATCATCCCTGTGATTTCAAATCCAAGAAAATTTAAGCGCTGTTGCCAAATATTCTACAAATGGCTCTTTTTGATAATAAGCTCCCTTCCACATGTAAATGGCATAGATGAGCAGGTACAGTCCAATGCATCACAGATAATGATAACTCTGTGTAAATCTTCTGGAAAAGCGAAAAATTCCAAAATACATAAATATTCCTTGTACCATACAGAAAGAGAGGATCCTAGACCAATTCGTAGACAGGGACCAACTGTTTGCAAAGAAAGCAGGGGCAGGACAACCCTTCACGCTGAAGAATCGTTACCCCTGTGCAATATTAACATAACTGCATTAATGATATTCAGACTTGCTACGAAAGGAGGTAAGGAAAAACAAGCCTATAATTAAAGTCTGCAAACTTTAGGTAATTACTGTACCTGGTCTATCCACCATAACTTTGAATAACTGCAAGTTCATGCAAAAAAAATTGCTATCTTATATGAGAAGAGCAGTCTGTTAGAAGCATTGTTACGGGATATGCAAGAAGTCATCTCTTTTGCAAGTGCTGGTTACTTAGTGAGTCTCTTGGCTACRTCGCTGTAAGCGATCTCGATTTCCTTGTCTCCAGGACAGGTGTTGGTGAATTCATCCCTGCTATACGCATTCGTCAGGTATCTCCAAATCCCCGTCATGTTCTTGGGGATCTCGAAGTCGCGGTATTTTTTGGCCACCACCTAAAACAAATGAATTAGGTTATGAGTTTATATGCTTCACCTTAAACCACTTTTGCATTCCATGTCCACTCCAATCACTCATATTATCCTTGCAAAGTGTAAGCTTCTAAATTCAGCAGAACCTGCCCCTCTGGGATGTGCCTGGGCCTGGCAGCAGGCTGTCTTGCTCAGTCTGTATTGCTGCCCTCATAAGAGGTAAATACCTCTGCAAGAAGGCATTAACTTAATCTATAGCTCCATCTGCAGTACAGAACTGACAAAGATAGTGCAAGTCGGTGAAGAGCAATCAAGCTGCTGCTACATGGGCAAATCTGCGCTCCTGAAGTTATCCTGTACTACCTATTTCTAGACTTCTAGTGTTTTGGGTTTTTTTAAATCCTTGTATTTTGCACTGTGCTATTTACTTTGCTACAAATAGAGCAGTCTTCTCTCCAGATGTGGACGTTCAGTGTCTGCCTTCTCATATGACATTCGTTTTCCTTCCAGTGCCTCATTAAGTGTCGCAACTTACTCCACGTGAGCGTTTTGCCGGGGCAGTGAAACGGGCTTTGGCTTGCACCACCTGCTGCCCTGCTCCACGGCCGCTTCACACCCTCCCCGATTCCACTCTCACCCAATTCCGTGTCTGCTTAATACTATACACACAGTTATCTGGGAATTTGCATCTGCCTGAAATGAGACCGACACCCAAATGTCATAAACCATAGGCACCTTTCACTTCATGACCGTGCTGGAACACGGAACACGTCACAGCTCATTTACCTTGACAATATGCAGTTTCGGTAGCAGGTTGCAGTCTGCTAATGTCATCTCATTGCCATCCAGAAACTTGCGGGTAGAAATTGCAATATCCTCCATGCTATTTTCATCTATCTCATCGGGAAGAGGAGAGTTCAGATACTCATCCAGTTTCTGGAGGGTTTTCAAGAGGCCACGTTCTAAGCCTACGAAGGAAGGAACAGTTTTAAAAACAAGAAAAACATTCAAAGCAGGCTGCACCCACGTATGAAAGCAGGTTACTATTTACAACACTCATATTAGTACCAGTCCTGAAATAGTTTGCACTATTCTCTATTATATTCGCACTATATTCTCTGACTATTCGTCAGAGAATGGAAACTAAGAGAAACAGAATGGAATATGAAAAGTTTATAAAGACAAATCACTAAAAATTCCATGATCCTCCATTCCACGAGACGTTAAGACCAGGAGTGCTTTTTCAAAATAAAGATGTAGCCGAGAACTCTGCAGGAGAAGGATTGTTTCCCTCATGGCAGAGCTAAGGCTTCCTGCAATAACCCTCCTCACGCCCTATCCAGCACAGAGCAGGCACGGAAGGATTCCCAAGCCCAGCACAGYTTGTGACAGTGTCACCTCTGGAGCTGCCTTTGGGGTCACTAGTAGCTAGTTTATACACGAGCTGGCACTAGTTTAAAATAAGCTCAGGCTGTCCACGAGCATTTATTTTGGGTTTAAAAGTGGCTTATGCCACTTTCTTAAGACTTTTCCTAACTGGCTTAAGCTAACGAGAATTAAGCTATCCCAAGGGCTGCATTCACTTAAACTTAAGCTGTTTAAGTCACGTGTCCAGCTAAACTGGCACAACTGAACGTGCGGATTACGCCTGARGAGGGTAACTGGAACGGCAGAGGGCAGCAAACCCCACGGAATGGAAGAACATTCGGGGAGAATTTTACTATTTGCAAGTGTTCTGCTTCCTCCCTTTGAAATACTGCAGAAAGGCATCGAGACCGTGACTCTGGAGCCTGCAGAGTGGAAGATTTGTGCTAAATGACTTAAAACCCACTTGCTGCACGACAGACTCAGATTAACGAGGCTTCTTGCAGCGCCCTGTGCGGGGAAACCTAAGGTGAAACCGAGAGCAGCACAGAGAACAGACGGAAAGCGCCTTCCCAGCCTGGACTTTGAATCAAGCTTGTTGCTGAGAGCTACAAGCGTTATTAGTGACCGGTATTAACGGCCTTTTTCAACTATCAAGTGCTGTGTGTTCACAGAAGCGCAATGCTCCTTACTGCAAGATTGGAAAGGAAAGGAAAAACGTGCTAGAAAAACAAAAGTGGAAAAAGTGAGCAGTYCAGAACAGCAGAAAGTCACCGTACTGCATATTTGCAAAACTAGTTTGACTACCGAGAGAAGCCTTGTCAATAAACCTATGTTAGGACAACTGTCTTGCACAACTTATAAGTAACATTTTAGGGCAGTGCCTCTGTGTTTCCCTTCAGAATTCACTAAGGATCTACACGCGCCTCTTTCGTGGGAATGCACCTACTCTCATGCACCTATTAAGGCCAAGGCAGAAGACTGAAGACTTCTGCCAAAAGGAGGGATACAAATATTTCAGGAGTCCGACAGCTGGGAAAACTGAAGTCGCTCTCAACAGCTAACAGATTTAGGAACAAGTATTTCGATAGACGCGACTAAAATACTGAAGATGGAGGTGAGCACCTTGCGGAGCAAACCTCCAGGATTAGCTCTGCATCTCTTCCAAGGTGGCCTCTCAAAGCGCATTCCCATTCCCAGAAGTTAGGGATCAGCAGTCAGCAATGACTGACRAGCATTCCCGGCGTGTGGCTGGAATCTTATGACTGCTCTCTCAGGGCAYACTAATAATTCCTGCATCCTATTATTGCTCCAGTGGATTAAAAGCTACGTGTTCCCATAAAGGAAAACTTTGATCTAGATAATAAAAGACCCACGACCTGCCATTAATAACACGTTTTTCTGCACGCTTACAACTCTCAAGTGCTGCAGTGATGAGTGGSTCAGAGTTATTCACCAGATGAACAGTGACAGCACTTGCAGAACAGTGAATCTTCATGGTTTGTTTAAAGATGCTTAAAACAAGATTTGTTTAAAACTGCTCAGAAGCAATTATTACCCCTAGCTGGTCCCATAACAGCAGAGGAAGACAGGCTAAATAGTGTTGGTTTTTACTACACACACAATCCTCAGGAGTTYTTCAGAATATCTGTCCATGCCATTAAAACTGCCAGACTGCTTTAYGTATTACAAAAGAGATCTGTGGATTTTTCCTTAATAGAACAGCTTCTTGAGGACTTTCACCTGAAGTTACTTTAAGTGAGAACATGGTCTGAACACACTAGCATATTCTGCCCTAGCCTTGAAAGAGCAAATAGGAGCAGAAAAGAAAACCAACCAAATGCAAGGAGCAGCTCTAAAGGCAGCACTCAAGACCTCTATTGACCACACGAGACAACACCACAATTGGCCCCAGATAACCTACCTTCATTGGCCTCTGGTCTAGAATTTTTGATAAATGCAGAAAATTTGGCAAATATGTCCATTCCAGCAGTGTTAGATTCCGGATGCTTTGGTGAAAGCTTTAGGTACCTAAAAAGCAGAAAGGATCAAATCTATAGTACATTGGGGAAAACAACGATCATCACATAATTTGTTAGCATGAAAAAAAAAAAAATCATCGATTTATTAACTTTCAGATTACTTTGGAAGATTTGCTTCTCACATGCAGTATCACACATTCTCTCCAAGCTTAAGATTTTTAAACCCAGCACTTTCAGCATCATTTTTCAGGGGAAAAACAAAGCACATTTCTTCTTTGCAAATCAGGCATACAGTCCAAGCAGAGTCTTTGAAACAGTCCATGGTTAGAGCAGCTCCCTCCCTCCCTGCAGCACTGAGAGCTGCCAAAGGGCAGAGCACAGTCCTGGAGACAAGACCACAGCTCAAACAACTGTGCTACGTTTGTTCTGTTCACAGGGAGCCCTTTGGTTTGTTTAAATTAAAATCAGCTGCCCGAGATGATCATGGATCCCAAATCCTATAAYGAAAAAGTAATGTTTCACCACGCTAAAAAGCCAATAACAGTTCAGTTTGCTAGACGTGGTGCCTCCACTTTGCCAGTGCCTGCCAGTTGAGGGAGAAGGAAGCCAAGAGTTCAGAGAATACTTGAGCACATCCYACGCTTGCACTGTGTGGTCTAATTATATCAAACGCTGTTCAACATTTCCCATCATAATTTCCCAAACACTAAAGACTCAATCTCCAGGGTACATCCATTATGCCTCGTATGAAAGAGCTGTATTTTTAAAAAGATTACTTCCAATTTGCATTTAGCAATCACTAGTTTTGTACAATCAGCAACCATCCATATACTTATAGAAWGCTACACGAGGAATACTGGGAAATATTTAACATGAAACATGAAGTTGTGTCCAGAAATATCGCTGAACAAAAATACAACCAGTTCTTCACTACTAAAATACTACTGTTTTTCTACAAGAATGGCTACACTGAAGAACTTCCTAATTAACACAGCTAACCTCTCTCCAAACACACCATCTAATCTAAGGTAAGGCTATCAAATGAAACTTAACAAATAACCCAATTATCATCTTAACACTTACTTGGGTGGACACAAAACATCTTCCAGGAACTCTTCAATCTTGTTCACGTCTGTTTTCACTTCCCCGTTGAACGTTATAAAGGGGGGATGAGTGCCTGGAGCCAAGTTCTGAAGGTCTGCTGGTTTTCTACAGGGAAATACAAACCAATACAAAAGTAAGCACGGGACCTTCATGACCCTGGCCTGAGGTTTCTTTCTCTCTTCATGGTATTTCAAATAAACAGAAATTCAAAACCTTACCACACAGCATTTTTAATATTTCCTCAATAAGTTCAAGTGTTTAAAAACTGCTGCTTCTTCCTTTCTTTTCATTTTATCCCAAGCTGATAATTCAATCTTTAATAGTGCAGTTAGAGGCAATAAAACTTCACCCTCCTTTAGACACACACTCTCTCTGTCAAGGTCTACGGTACAGAGTTTAAAAATAGCATAATCTCAGATAATCTAGATGATAATCCTAACCCCTTGCACAGAGTTTCTCTTGAAATAAGTGAGTACAACGTAAAAACCATTTATTAAGTGTGCATGGGCTCTGCTTCTAAGCAAGGTGACAGATGCTTAAAAAAATGACATTAAAAAAAGAATCAAGATCAAAACTTCAGTCTGTAAATTTTCCACTGCATGCTTGGCAAGGGGAGGAGAATCCTCTTTCCTTTACCCGGGTCTTCATGCCAGARTGACAAGGAACGACACTGCAGGTATTTATGTGAAACCTTGCACGCCGGCTGCACGAATACACCCACCCAGGCCATGCCCCAGGTCCTGCAGCATAAAGCTCTCGTGCTCCTTTCATCAGTAGGACCAGATAAAAAGTTGAAGTTAATCCAATAACGGCAAGTGGATTTACTGCAAGCTATAAACTCCTAAGCATCACCTAAAAAGCTGCAGTCAGTTTYTCCCTGCTAAACCCCCATGATATGAGTTCCTCCCATGCCAGTGCAACTGCCTCACTTCAAGCAGAAATAAAATCCTGGCACCACTTGGTCCTTCTTCAGGAGCAGCCCTAAAGCTTCCCTGCGATAAAGCTACTGACCACAGATGACAGCTCGGCTGTTCCAGCCCTGATTTTTCCAAGATCTTTTCCACTGAGTGAGGAATACCAGACGCTATCTGACCTGGTAGGAAGTTGGCCAAGATAAAGTTACCCCTTTGCTACTGTTTGAACAAACCCAAGTGGGAAAAGAACCCTTGAACGGCAGCCCCCACAGCCATGTTTCTAAACCTGCACCAGGCTTCCTACAGTGGGACTTCCAGAACCAGGAATCCCTCCTAGGATCCCATTCCCTGATCACAAATGGATTGTTTAAGCAAGGAAGAGGGAGGACAGCAGCAGCTTATCAGTATCTAGTCCCAAAGAGCAATTATGACATATGACAACTTGGATGACTACATAAAGCTAAATGAGAATATGGGTTTTTGTTCAGGAATATTAAGGAAAATATTTTTAGGAAGGTGACAGATGTTAGATATTAACTTTTTTATTATTCTTATTTRTCAATGTAGTATTTTCAACCCACTTCTAGGCTTCCCCAAAGTCATTTTTCACTAAATAGCCATCACTCGCTTACTTTTARGATTTAAAGTCTGTCATCAGTTAATGCTTTAAGCAGCTTAACACTTCATTTAAATACAGCTTTGCAACCCCAACAATTACAGGAAGTCATTGTGGCTCCCTTCCAGTTCTGCATGTCGAATAGATAAAATTCCTCTTCAGGAATGCTCTTTTACAAACAAACCCAGGAGGCAAGACCACCGGATTTGCAGCGATGCAGTCAAAGGGAAGATTTGATTTCAGAAACAGAGAAGTTTAATGAAATACCCAAAGAGAGACTCCCAAAGAACCAGAGCTCTTCCATTAACCCCTCTGGTCATTCCAGTTGGGTCACCTGCATTGTTCATAAATGAATAATAATTCTAGAAATTATCTTACTAATTCTAATTAATTAGAACTAACCCCAGTTTGTCTCCCTTGCCAGTAGATCATGAACAACCCCTGGAGTGAAATTGGGCAGTATAAAATTAAAAAGACAGGTAAAACAAACAAAGCCCTCCCTTCTTCAACCACTCAAGACACTTCCATGCGTTGGTCACGTGTGTGTCGTAACAGTCCCTATATTTACGGTGTAGTTGGTGACAGAACCACGTGTGAAATATCTGGCTATTTTGGCATATTGCTAGTKAATTCAAGGGGAAACTGCTTAACATCCGAGTCAAGCCATAAGCATACTATGGCTCTGGCCCAAAGCACAAGAGCAATTAGYGTTCAAGTAATTTCTAGAAGATCACACAAAAGCAGCCTCAAGAAGCAATACACTCTGCAACGATACATGAGTTACATCCACACTGCAATGAGGGTTGGGAGAATAACGTGAAGAAAAACGGCTAGCAGCAAAAAAGGCCCTGTCCCTGTCCCTAAAGTGAAGTTGCATTCACCACTAGGCAGTCTTTTATACTCACTGATCCCTTTGTCTTTCTTTCTTTGTCTGCATCTTTCAACATAATTGTTAAACCACACGATCAAAATGATCAAAACCGCATTTCACGTGGAGTACTGGGTGCAGTTCTGGGCTCCCCAGYATAAGAGGGACGTGGAGCTTCTAGAGAGGGTCCAGCGGAGAGCAACAAAGATGATTAAGGGACTGGGACACCTCTCGTATAAGGAGAGACTGAGTTGGGCCTGTTCAGCTTGGAGAAGAGAAGGCTGAGAGGGAATCTGATTAACATGGATAAGTTCAGGAAGGGAGAAYGYAGGAAGAAGGGACCAAGCTCTTCTCATTGGTGGCCAGTGACAGGACAAGGGGAAATGGGTATAAGTTGAAATGCAGGAACTTCCATCTCCAGGTGAGGARGAACTTCTGCACTGTGAGGGTGCCAGAGCCCTGGCACAGGCTGCCCAGGGAGGCTGTGGAGTCTCCTTCTCTGGAGGTCTCCAAAACCCGCCCAGATGCCACCCTGTGCTCTGGGTATCCCTGCTTGAGYGGGAAGGTTGGACTGGATGATCTCGAGAGGTGCCTTCCAACCTTGAACATTCTGTGATTTCCAAGTGCAGCTGAACGCTGGCCTTGAGGCCACCAAAGGGCCGGGGTGCCGGACGTGTGCACGTGTCGCCCGAGCAAGGGGCAGCTCCGCACGCGGCAACGCTGCCGCAGCACGGGCRAGAATAAGGTCTCCGTGCGCCCGCACGCAGGCCACGACGGCACGACTGCTCTGAAAGGGCAGCGGCCCGCTTAGTTTTCCTGCGTGCACATTTCATGTCCAAAGTCATTAAAAGTAGAACTGAGATCTGCTAAATGTTCTTTTGGTAGCATATTACTAGGTTTAACGCAACTACGGAAAGGAAAAATGTGTCATTGAAAGGCAATGAAGTTAAATACAGTTTTTCYGTGGGTCCCAAGTTACTCGTGAACTTTTGTACCCAGCCACAACCTTTTGAGTGTCAAAAACAGCCAAAACTTGTCTTTTTGTTATAGAGAACTTGCACCATCTACGAGGCAGGAGCATGCTTTGCAAGTAAACGCACGCTTTTTTGGCTAGCAAAATAAAYTGAGATGCATAAAAACACTAGAATCCACTTTTCTGGTCTAATTGTGTCTTTTTTATATTAGACACAAGAAAAAAACTCCAAGGTRTTAAAAGAATAAAAGTAAGGCCAATTCAACAGAAACTCTTGGCATTTTTATGATACTTCTTAGAGTGGTTCATCAGCACTAACACTTCTAAATAAAAAATGGTTCCTGCCACCTTTCCTTCTTCCCCAGCCTCCGAGAGGGCAGCAATAGGTTAAAGAGGTTAAACATGGCATCATTAAAAGCAAAATCCACAACTACAAGCACTGCTTAAGCACAAGCTCCAAACCACAGGCAGTGCTAGGTGGAGGACGCGTATGGTTTGTGTGGCAGCAACAATTATATTTGCAGTAAGATCCCACACAGGCCAGAGAAAAGCCTTAAGCTGCTACGAACGCATGGCCGCTGCACAAAGGCTGCTTTCTTCCCCTCTGCCTCGGCCATATTACACATGTAAATATATACAGTAGCTGCCAGCGTTGAAGTAAGCAGCATGGAATTAGGTAACATCTGTCAGCTGAAAAACAAGATTGTTCRAGTCAAAGGGATGAGGGGCAGTGAGGTTCCTTTCTTAAAGGAAAAAAAATGAAAACATGCAAGTAAGAAAAGTTACAAAGYGGGTTAAGTCTAGCAAATGTAATTACTGCTTTACACATTTAACTAGTTTCATTCTTTGAAGAATGCTGTATATTTCTATTGGCTTTATTTCTGAAAAAAAGAAGGCTTGGAAGCACTAACAGTCTCCCCTTTCTCCAGAGAGTTAAGTGATTAACACTGCACCAGTGGTGTGAAAACATTACTTCATACTGAAAACAAACACAAGGGCTCTGCTGAATTTAACGTTTCCACTTTTAATAGAGTACACTCAGAGTTGGGAAATCGAGATTCCTGAGAGAACAAAGTCTCTTTGGTTACAGGCATTTACAAGCAGCCATCAATGAAGGCAGCACTGCTGTAAACGCAGCCTCCTCCTGGTATTCTGAAACTTCACAAAACAAATCACGTAGGACACAGAAACCGCGGAGGATCTTTTGTTACAGCAAACATTGCACTTTTGCTTCTCTGAAAAAAAAAGAATAAGAAACACCAAAAAAAACCCAAGGATTCCTTACCTCTTCAGGTCAACCGTTGTGACACTAAAGACCACTCCCTTCAGCCAAAGGATCATGAAGAGCCTCTGCGAAAAGGGGCAGTTTCCTATGCTCTCCCCGTCGCTGCCGGCCTGCAAGAGAGCACAGAGGCCCTGGGTGAGACACGCGGCGCGCAGCTCTGCACTCAGGCGCCCACAACTTGAGGCCTTATCRCATCGCAGGTGTTGCAAGGAAAGACATAATTGTAAGTACACAGGGATTTAACGGACAATGCAGCAACATTCCAAAGCCACTTTTTATAGGCAATTTATCAATAAGTCTTTGTCCTGTCACAACAAAAGTCCATTGCATAACAGCAGTACCAGAAAGGCACTCCAGGACACCCAGTGATAGCATCGTCTCACGAGAGCTCTCTGACAATGAAGTTTGCATTGCTGAGCTGGAAAACTTTAGTTTTTAGGGAACAAGCTTCACACACTCATAAAACCTTAAACCTTGCTGTAAAAACCCAACTTTGATGCCCTGAGTACATAGCTATTCTTCTTCAACTCTTCACCAGTTTCATTAATGACGATTTGCAAGCAGAAAAGAAGTGGCCTTTTTGCTCAAGTGCAAATTGCCTTCTTTATGTCGGGAAAGTTACGTAAAACTTTTGAGCAGATGAACAATACCAGATTGTCCCGGCAGCTGGCACATGACATGCAGTGTCTGAAGAAGTGACGTGCACACACGACCGTCGCTACCGAGCGACTTCTCGGGGGACACAGTCAGAAATCAGCCCAAGCTCCTCGCCACCAGCACGTTAGAGATGCACACTAAGACCCAAAGCAGAAAGCTGGGTCAAAGTTTGGTTAAAACGGGACATTCTGCATTAGAGTAGCTAAAACCACAGCCTTCTCTAGTACATACAACAGTCTGAAGAGTTCTGTGAATTCAAGAATTCAAATGAATGTGTTCCTACCTTATAACACATGAACATTAAGAACTATTGCTCACTCGGGAGCCTGCTTCCCTCAAAAAACAATACTGAAAGCTACCAAACTTCAACCCATTTAAATAAAACTTTTGTCCTGCCCATGCCGATTCTTGCTTTGAAACAGAAATTATTTCTTCAGAACTGACCTCAGGCTAAAATTTATAGTGCCTTCAGTAATGTTATTTAAATAAAAGTACATGAGTTATGCTGCAGCAACAACACAAGCGTGCATGTCCTTGTCCAGAAAGCGTCAGTTTTGTCTCATTCTGATGGAAAAGCAACCGCTTTTAAGGTAAAAGTGGGAATGTGGGCATTTGACAAAGCACAAGGCCCGAAAGGCATGAAGCTTTGAGTCGCTTTGCAGCACCCGTTCACGTTGCTGCTGTGAGAGAAGGTGGATGTGGATGTGACGCACRGAGCGTGTCCTCAGCCTGCTGTACTCGCACCAGCTTCGCTTGCGGGAGCCAGCGCACGGCTGGGAGATCAGCTTTCCTCACCCTTCATCTTTTATTCAGCACTTCTGCCCTGCAAACCAGAGAGCAGGGCTGCCTCAACGTGACATACACTGCCAGCAACCTTGTTTTATATGAACTGAGGAAGCCTTTAAATAAAAGAATAAAGCCATGTAACCAAGACTCACTGGATGCAGCTGCTTGTCATCACAGCACAGACAAGGCGTTAAAATGCATTTACACTTTAATACGAGCTTCTCCAATAACTTTTCTCCTCTCCCCAGGCAAACACAACACTCAAAATGAACAGGGGCTTAATTAAGAGCATTTGCTTTTATTTAAGCAAGAGAAGCTTTTGGGATAATTTGAATCAGAAAAAAAACTACAGCCCACTAACATAGAGCAACTCCAACAAAACCCAACGCGTTTCAACAGCTGTAGCTGAATACCTAAACTAAGCACACATTTTCATGTCTACTTTCAAAAGTTTGTCCCACTTACGTTCCAAAAAGTCCCAAGTTATTCTGAGCACATACTGAAAAAGGAATGTAGCTGGAAAGCCAAGAAACGTTTGGCTTCAGCGCTCTTGAGCTGAGGAATTCTGCTCTGTAACTGTTTGCCCGAGATGTCCGTTTAATATTTTCTTTTATTTGATGCACTAAGAAGTATCAAGCCRATCTCTTACGAGCAGTCATTAAGAGAAACACCACTCTGGAGATGCAACATGTTCTCCTTCAATCACAAAAGTGGTTTTTTTTTTTTTTTTCAGAGGGAGATGAACTTGGTAGATGTTTGAGAGAACTGATTTTCTCCACTGAAACAGAACTCTGCTGATACTAAACTACAAGCCTTTACATTTTGTAACAATATTCTGAAATTTTATGTGACTAGTCACACAAGGAGATGAATCAAATAACGTTTTTTTCCTTCAATCCACGGCTAGAAGCCAGAAATTTAGCCTCGGTTGATCTTGAATTCAGGTCACAGCATTCTGCAGCATCTTCAGTGTTTAACCCCTATCACCATCAACTCCATTCTACAGGAGTAAAGAAAATATTAAATCTTGGCTTCTCTGCACTAACTCAGGTTATTCTTTAGYACAAAATGATGTAAACCTTCCTGCATTTGAGAGTATTTTTAGTTATTGTGTAATGAAGTTGCTACCATCCACTGGAGGACTTGAACTCGAGTCACATGAAGTTCTTAACTACAACTGGGTACCAGGTATTTCATTCCATTTTTTTCCTCCTGTCTGGTCTTAAGTCATGCACTGCACACAGCAAGGCGAAACGGTATTTTTCACTAATAAGTGAATATTTTGCTTAAAGATTAAACAGAGCATTAGCCCCTGGTAAGCTGAAGCCAGGCTTTTTGAAGTCCAGTGCCAAACACAGTGCTTAACTGGAGCCAAGACCCAGGACCAAGTTGCGCTTTGCTGCAGACACCATCCAGCAGACTGAGGCGTCAACATCTGCCACAGAGAATGTGTCGTAGCAAGGAAAGGTTAAAGATGTTCACTTGTCTTGCACAATATTGTGCCACCTTCCACAGTACCTTAAAAACAGAATGCTGAAAAGGTGACAAAATGGATCTTAGATGAACTGTCAGATGCGACATTGAGAGGAATGACTGGGCGCTCCAACACTGCAGCACATGCTCTGCAGTGTAACACAGAAAACAATCAGGGCTGTTTTTTAAAGAAATCTAAGTAAGAAAGTATGTTCTAAAAAGAATTTGAGAGTGACAGGACACTTGAATAGTAGTGTGCTTATTCGTTGCAGCAACAAAAATCARCTTGACTCTCAAAAGCAACAGCCTGTGCAGGTTACCACTACCAAGGTGGTGCTGAAATTCCTGAAAGATTAATCAATAAAGGAGGAAAGAAACACAAGAAACACCTAGAAAGATCCCCAAACCCTTAGGACAGGGTACACACACCATTTTGGAGAAGCATGTCACAAAATATTTTTTTGTCAAGGATATCTAATGAAGTTATTTAATTATACCACCAAGAAGGACCTATTCCTCTGGATAAGTCTGTAACCCACAGACTCTGGAAAATTAAACTGCAAGCAAATAAACAGATTAGGAAAAAAAAAGCTTTAAAAGTCTTGGGGAAAAGATCTTTGAAAATAATTAAATATATATATATATTTTGGAGAAAAATGCATGAAAAAAGCAGCATGATGCAAGCTTATTATCTCAAACCAGCCAGTAACAAACAACCTTGCCTGTTTCACAAACAGCAATCTCATTTAAAAAATGAGTAAACTAACAAAAAATACAAATCCACRTAGGATTAAAGAGGAAATTGTTTAAGGTAAACTAACAAAGCGTGATTCAAGGGGAAGGCATGCAGCAATCCCAAACGCTGGAGATGAAAGAGCCCCGGAAGGAACGGTTCAAGGCTTCTCCTCGCATGACTACCGAGGAGCGCCTCGCGGGATCAGCCTAAATCCTTGCAGCGTCACCTCAGACCTTTATCTTGCCAAGCTGGATAAACGGAATTCCATGCTGTTGACTGGGCAGGGTTCGCAGATAAGATGTAAATCACTATGTCAATGAAAAGAACTAGAATATTTAAAATAACACCAACCAAATGCTCCGTGTGGTCCCTTATGCTGTTTCTGTTCAGCAAATGGATAAACTTCAGGGAATTTGATATCTAGGCATTTATTTTGCAGAACAAAATATGTCTTAAAGAGTGCCAAACATTAAAGAAGCATCATTAAAATTTAAAGTTGAAAAAAAAAAAAAAAAGCAAGCAGTGTTTTGAAGAATTCTGAATTAAAAAAGGTGATTTCTATGTAAGAGACAATGTTATTCTCACACTTTCATATTTAACAAAGGAGAAAGGGAAAGAATTGGAAATCACTTTCTACACATACTTTGCCTAATGGCATGCTACTAGTGCAGAGCCCTCCAGGCAGAGGTGTCCAAAGACTGTGATGTGGATCCCAGYTGAAGAGCTTGAATCACCTCACAGCAAAACCAAAGAGGGCAGAAGGAAGCACACTGGAATTCTTTGCCCGAGACAGCACTAGCAGCCTTGCAAAGATTGCGTTCCCTTACCTCTAGGTTAGGATTTACAATCGGCAAAGATGTTGAGTATCTAGCATGCTGACACTTGTCATTTTCATGAACCAACTCTCTCCTTTAAAAGATTTTGTTAATAGAAAAGAAACTGCTGCACATTAAAGCAGCATGGTGGCCTCTTAAAAGAGACAGAAGCAAAGCCAAATCTCAGAAAAAGATGTAGTCAAACACAAAAGAAACACATCGCATCCACTGAGAAGTAAGCTAACTCCTACAATTCTTTTCCTATATAATTCTGTTCTCTAATTGCATTATTAATCTCCACCCTACTTTTCTCCACTACTTATCATCTGCTTTTAAACAGGAAAAGCAACTATATTTTAACAGATAGGGCAAAATAAGCACACACCTCACTACCATTTACAAAGAAGAAAATGTCTTGCAGGAAAACGATGTACCTTAGTTTCCAGGTTCGAGGCACCTCGGTTCAGAAACCATGAAATGAAACTTCCAGCAGTTACATCGTAGCCCTAGCCCTACTAGAATAGCATCGATCAGTGCAGTCCCTTTATTTGCTCCTTCAAAGGGAATTTAAGAAAAACTCCGTAATTTGATGCCAATTAGACTTAAACTTGCAGACAAACAAAAAATAATTTTAGGTCCATAAAGCAATTTAGGTAATCACTGCTATTATAAATAGCCAGAGTCCTTTAACAAAAGCACAGGAAAACAAACAGAGGCAAAATGCTCAAACCTGAAATCCACTGCAAATACAAAACAAGGTCCAAGGAAAAACCAAACGAATTCACTTCCTGCATTAATCAGGGAAAGGAATGCTTATCTTCTCATTCAAATAGCCTCCGAAAGCCATTGCTCTTCAGATAAGCCACAACTGTGTTAGATACTTGACTGTAGCAGCAACTGGCCATGTTAGGATGATGCTATTTCTGGAGTCTTGGGATGTTGCTCCCAACAACGACGACAACAACAACAACAATTAGACTTGTCTTGTACAATTCCATGCAGCTTGTGTTTATTGCCATCCAATTCTCAGTGTAACGCTTCCGGGGGGAAAAAAAAAAAAAAACACCCAACACTTTGTGATCTTCATGATATATTAAAGTAGCTTCATAATTCAGCAGAAATTAATTAAGCATTTTCAGCTCTTTAGAGAAAGGAAATTATCCCATGTTCATCCTTTGGGAGAATCAGTTAAAAGGAGAGATCAAAAGTTGTATTAGACCAATTTTCCTTAGCAAAGAAATTAAAAGTGTTATGGATACAAAAACTTGAGATTATTATGGAAAATCACAAACATGTTTTTTTCTATATTAACATAGGGGGAAAAAAGAGTAATTAAGTTATTAATTAACCACAGAAACTGGCATCTCACCTCTACTCCCTTACTACTATACCTTTAACAAAGTGATTCTGCTGTAACAAACAGGGGTAAAATAAACACATCCAAATTGACTGAAATTTGGTATGCAGCAGCTTGACACATTCTTATCATATTCTAGGGCAAATATAGAGGCAGGCAGTTAACCAGACAGCAATGTTTGCTTAGGTAGTGCTTGAAACTTGCCTTTGGGTACCTGACATTTGGACTCATTGCAAAGGACCGGGTCCCCCACCCCTCACATTTGCTAATGAGGTGCAGAATGCGCTTTGCCACAGTCCAAACCTCTCCACAAATGGAGAGGAACCTCTAAGGAACAAGAAAGAACGGCAAACTTTGTCACTGGGGCTGTGAAGCCCAAGTAAAACCTCTGTCTTTGCCATTTCAATATTCTTCCATATGAGCATGCATTGCTCGTGCAAGACAGGAAACCAAGACCTCTGTTTATATTACACAATAACTTAGTTTGAGGAGCTAAGACAAAAGCCTGACAGGTCGTCAGGAGCCGCTCAGGGCGCTGTGTCTCCTCCAACAGCCAACCCATTCAAGCTGCCAGGCTGCCTTGGAATTAACCTAGGAGCACAAGAGCCAAGTGCCCAAATGAGATTCACATCAAAAGCAATGAATGGAGGGGGCCAGAATTCTGATAAAGCAAGGAAAACAGCTAAATATGCAACTGCCTCCAAATCAGAAAGTAAATGGCAGTATCCACAGAAGAATGAGCCTGTAGGGGGGGAAATAGCTGAAATTCTCAAAATCCACTGAGAGCGAGACATAGTTTTGAACTTTGATCACAGCACACCTAAAAGTTCTAGCTATGAGTAATACCTTAGATTGCAAAGGTGTTTGATTATTTTAAAGTAGATGCAATAGTATGGCTTTGGTGGATGGCTCTTTCTTTTTTAATTTGCTCTTTATTGCTTCTGGTTCCAATGCAAGTATTGTGCAACTCATTTATTAAAAGCAAACCTAGTCTATATCCCTTGGGATACAGTATCCAAATTCTTCATTTGCAGAGTGGAACCTCCTCCAGGACACTTTGCCTCATCTCATTAAGCTACAGTACAGCATGTCGCACTCGAGTGAGTAATACAAGCTCTGAAAGACTAAAGAAATAAATCTATGATTACTTTGATTTTATTTTTAGACAAAACCACGTTAAAAAAAAAAAAAACTATTTCCTTTACTTAAAAAAAGCAGCCCTCAAAGTACAGACTATTCARTTCTAGCCAAACTAGTAATGCTTTAACAGAGCCAAAAAAGTCTGAGGCTGATCCAGTAGCGCTGACTGATCTCATTAGCTCTTCTCATGAAAATATACAGATATGACTTCACTCCTGGATTACACTCCTATATTTAGTTTATACCTAATATGGACATTCAGTGTACAGAACTCAGCCATTTCCTTTGCTCATGTAAAGTTCCTTGCCCTTTGTCTAACCAACAATACAAGGAATAAGTCTGAACTCTTAGAGAACTCGCACACAAAGACAGCTGTAATTAATAGCAGTTTAGCTTATGTTTTTAACTTCTGCATAAATAAACACCATGTTCAGAGCTATGAAATCGCACTGTGCACATTTAACCTACTGGAAAATAAAGTATTCACAACAAATTTTAAAGATTTAGCTATTCTCCTTGACAGGAAAAAATATTCTAAATAATGGACTTAAAGTGCCTGAAACCAATTCTTTTTGAATTCATATAAAGAAAACAGAGCCATCATTTTGGAGGTGAAGGAGGAGCATTGTCTACCGCTAATACAACTAATGAGCKCAAAAGGAGTGTTTTAATATACTTTTTAATGAAAATATATTATTTTTAAGTTATAAACATTCAAAATTTGACAGCTTACAGAGCTATTAGGTACAGCTTACCTAAAGACTTAAAAAGTATGATTACTGACAAATATAGATATCAAATTTTAGAAATCCACCAAAACTATTTTTAAGTGCTATGTCTGGCTCAACTAGAATCTGGAATTGATGCAGGCACCGTTATAAAAGTGTGTAAGCCTTACATTAGCCACAACAGAGCAAATACTAAGTCTCCCATTTAAGAGAGAATCTGCACATTGTCTCACTGGGCAGAAAAAAAAACAAGCACTCACAGCTATTTCTGTCCCTTTTGACTAATATAAACTTTAAAAATCAAACTTGAACCCTCAAAGTACAAAAGTCACTTTCCAAAGTACATAAATTACTATTTAGCTAAACATTCAATGAATTCCCTGGTTAGACTCTCCCAAACATAGGTTTATGAACAACTGCTCAGCCTTCGAAAACCCACAACCTCAAAAACAACAGCCAGCTACAGAAYGTGTTACTTCTCTGTTCACCCTATTCACATAAGACAGTCAGTGAGACTTTTCAAATAATACAAGGAAAACTCCCCCTTATTGCTCCTTCCAGAAGACTGGGTCAGGAGAGCCAGGAGAAGACTGGACAATGTGTTGAATCACTTCAAGACGCTGATATCATCACCGTGCTGCTCACTGCGAGTCTAACAGAGCCTTCCRTTTGTCTCTTAACAGTGAAACAGGGCATTTACACCAACATTCCTCACCCACATGTTGCTCCTCAACAGTCAATAATTACCTACAGACAAGACACCTCTTTCAAGAGGCTGCTTCTTCCCAGATATTTCCAGATTATCTTTGTTGCTGTTAAACATACTCTTCCCAGCCTCTGTGACTTCCTACTGCACACACGCAGCAACAAGCTGACATGCAGAAGCTTCTAGACTAAAACTCAGACCACTTGGGTCCTTGATGGGTATTTTTCCCCTTGACTTTTGATAGTTTCAGAGCATGAAGTGTGTCCCAAAATAAGGATTCACATACACACAGGATTGTTTCTCTGGCATGCAGAGCGCAGGACGCTTCCCATCTGTGAAAACTGAGGATCGGTTTGTCTTTCAGCAGCATCTGTGCTCAAAGAATGCTTGGGGTGTCTGCAGCATTTGGAGCAAGTGACTCAGAAGCACCACCCCAGATGACCGTACAATCCTAACCGTCGGATTATCAGACTGTGAAGGGCAGCAAGTTGAAATTCAGGAACTCAGCCAGTTCTCATGCGAGGAAGGGAGGGAAAAGTGCACAAGTGTCAGACATCTTCCAACTGCAAAGTAAAACAGAAGGTCTCCTGAACACCTAACTGAACTGTCTTGAGGTGAAACCCTGGAAAGGGAAGGACATGCCAGCAAATAAAACCACTGCCACTGAACTTTAGTCAGAAGCAATTCCCGACTGAGTAAAAGCTAAAGACAAGGAAGTTTCTGGATACGAGAATTCTCACAAGTGAAAATCCTATGAGCCCAGTTTGCTGGAGCAAAAGGAAAAAAAATACTGTAATTTGGCACAAGATATACGAAGATCTTTATGCCTCAGCTTGTAATGGGATCTCCTGTGATACCCTTGTATCTGCTCAAAAGCAATAACCTGCACATTAAATTGTTATCTATACCAAATGCATATTAAAGGCAGGCTCAGAAAATTCTCAGGTGCTGAGGTTATTACATCATAACCTCCAAAGGATAATCTCGTATGCAAGGAAGAAGACTTATCTAATCAGATTATCAAGTGGCAAGCCTGCCCCAGCAAGATTTTATCTGGGAAGCAACACTGCATGTCCCTAGTCATGCTATTTCCTAATATATTTTAAGTGTTGTGGCTGTAATGCAGTTGATAAACAAAAAACAAAGATGACAACAAGTTCATGGGATGTTATAATCAATATAAAGCAGCTTTTCTACTCCAGCATAACACAAAAAAAGCTTAAGTGAGGACACTCACCAGCAGTGAACAACCAGAAAAAAAGTTAAAGCTGAATTATTCTCAAGGAAATTATATTTTCTCTCATCCAGCACTGAACTAGCATCACTGCAGCCCACTGTTGGAGGCGTGCGGAAGCTTATCTCCCTTCCAGCCATTGACTCATTCCATTGAAAAAAGGTCCCTAGAATGGATCCAGATCCTGGAAAGCAAACAGTTTACTTGTCAATTCTAATTYGGATTCTTTTGGATATACAGAGTGTAGGCACGTGTCTGTACACAATCAATGTGAACGCTTTAGAGTTGGGTGTCTTACTAATTCAGCATTTTTCTATGGACAGTACAATTCAGATAAGGACACTATCTGATTTTTCCAAACAGGTGCCCAATTTCACAACAAGGTCTTACTCGCAAGTGGCCAGATATTGAAGGTCTAATTAATTTGCAAGTATACACATGCTAGGCAGGTCGAGAGCATCTTCCTTAACGATTACCAAGATGTAATCCACACGTTACCATAACGCAATGTCTCGTGTCAACAGATACAGGACTACGAATGGTTGTTGAGTTTTTCTCCTTCGATACTGAACTTGTGGATGAGCTGTGTCTTCACCCCGCCCTTACGGAGGGATGCAGTCACTGAGTGCCCTGCAGAACAGCCCAGGCTGAGCCTTGKGCAGCTTCCATCCCCATCTCTTTTGTGCACCATCTTAAACAAACTGTGCTCTATTCTGTGGTTTCACAGATGAGTGGTGATCAAAACAGCCTGTCACACTTTTTGTTTACAATAAAAAGCCAGACTTGATCAATTAAACTGCAGTGATAAGTGGCCTCTAAGAGCTGCATCCAAATCACAATGCTCCAGTTCCCACGTGTCCTTTACGTTGCAGCCTTCACTACTCCAAAACGCCACTAGGGCATATAAAATATTCTTAACAGACAATAGAAGCAGGCCTCCTTTATTAATAAAACATGTGAACATAGGAGGAAACTAAATGAAATTAGATACYTCACTAGTTTCTCCTCATCAGTTCTCTGAGGAAAGACTCGACAAATATTTACACTACGCTGCGAGTGGCTGCAGGCAGCCCACCAGCGCTCTAACGAGAAAATCTCATGTAACGAGTAACTTCAGCAGTTAAGAAAGACATCRTTCACCCTGCTTCCAGCACTGTTCTACAAACACTTTCTTATCTAACCATGCTAACACTGCACACACTTTATCACCGAATATGAAAATGCAAGCTGCAACACACCAATGCACTGTTTTCTTGAATAAATCAAAGCGATCTAGCCGTGTCTAACATTATTTGCAAGGGAAAGCGAACCGTGCGTGCGCTCCTCGCCACGCGGTGCCACCCCTCCTTCGCCAGTGCTCCTACTGATCCCAGCTTAATAAGATGCAAACCCGACGTTTGGGCAGGAAGCCAACGGTTCTCCAGCTGCTACACAAATTTGTTTCTCAAGCTTTAATCCATACCTTTGTTTCATCTTAGTCTGGCTGCTACAATCCTTTGTATGCAGGTCATACAGTTGCCGCCCTTCAGCCTCAGGCACTTGGCACAGATTTCTTTTTTTGGTCAAAAAGTCTTTCTTTCACCTCTATATTAAGAGCCTCCATGGCTAACAGCACCCAGGTTGAACCGAGGCTCCTTATACAGTTATAAAGATGACCTATGCTGTGAGGTCTTGCTCTAATGCTCACTCAATAACCAACAAACCTTTCTAGGCTGACCTGTACTGAGGTGGAAAATGTGGAAATGAAGAAATGTGACAACCTGTGCTGCCCATTCTCCGAACACAACTCGCTAAAACAAAACCTAGCACTCTTCTAGACAGACTCTACTAGCTGTATTGAATAAGCACATATAATTTGCTGGCATGTGTATGAAGTGATCTCTTAGAAATCAAGGCCTCTTTACCTGAGGATCACCAAGACAGACAAGAATAACTTCTTCTTCAACTTGAGCTCTACCCTAAAGGCAGCCAGTATATGGCTTGAAGTAGTCATTCATAACGCTGGAAAAAATGCTTCCTTGAGGGAGGTAGTACTCACTGATAATTGTGAAAACAGCTTTCTTAAATCCATGCCAATAGAGACGTTTCAACCGAGAAGGACAGAAAAAAAAATCCTATTTTTACCTCTCACATATTCCAACATCTTTACTGGTCCAATATTGATTTAATCAGAAGCAATGCATCTTGCACACAAGTAATGCTACACTTTTGTCTAGGCTACTCCTCACGCATGAAATACCCTCTTTAAAAGAGCCACAAAGCTTATACCTACCCCCAAGTCTCTGGGCTATCAATCAGTGTCCTGATTTCTGTTTGAAAAGAAGAAAAAAAAAGCCTACTGGCTTTAGGACAGATGAAGGTAAATTGGCACGTTACACTAAAAAGAGACGCTGCTGTAAGCTGCAGATTACCCTGAACTATCTCTACACTGAAAATCTAAATATTTTGACTAAAATCAGGTCTGGAATCTTCTACTGCAACATTTTCCCTAGCTCTTGTTACCGCATCTAAAACTACTAAYAAGCCTACAAAGGATGAATTTGGCATTTTAAAGAGAATCACTTAATAAATTTTATATTTAGGGGCTCATTTGCAAAGCTGCAGCCATCCCAGCAGAACTCTTCACTTCTGTCACCACAGGCTTTATAATAAGCAGTTTCCAAAAACTCAGATGAAGGCTTCCCATGATTTTTTCTTAAACTTCAATAGAAACTTCACCAGAGAAAAACTGTCAGCTTGAAGAAAGCCTCTTTAGAAAGTTCATGTAAACAGGAAACAAAGGGGGAAAAAAAGGCAAATATTAATTATTTCCTATCTTTTGGACACAAAGCCAGAAAGAGACGATGCTGCATCACCAGGGCCCCAGAAGAGGCAAAATATTGCATCATACGGCCAYAGGCGAATGCAAAACACGCGGAGATGCCATATGGTATCTTGGCCAGATAAGGGCAGCACAACACATGCTCCATTCTCCATTTGGGAAGGAGGGAAGGAAGAAAAAAAAAAAAAAAAGAAAAAAGAAAGGGCGCCTTGAATGCCAAGCGCGAACAGGAGTTCACATTTCAGGCGGGGCAGGACCCCGCAAAGCAACTAGTGCTYTTACTGCTTTATTTTTCAYTGCCTTTTTTTACTGCCGTGTTTTYACTGCCCTGCTTCCAGCACCTGCGCGCGCGCGGCCGCGGCGCCGGCAGGAGCACGGGGCAAGTTTCTCCCCGCCGGCCGCCGACCCCGGGCCCGGCCGGGGCCCGCGCTCGCCTCGCGGCGGTGAAGTTTCC
>NW_020455566.1:3791181-3808681 GCF_003342845.1 Nothoprocta perdicaria
ACAACGGCGTGGACGGCGCCTCACCTTCACGAAGAGCTCGATGACGGGCTCCTTGTCGCCCTCCTTGAGCCCGTTGACGGGCACGGAGAGCGCCATGATGCAGCCGCGCCGCTCGCCTCGCCCGCTGCTGGACGGCAACGCGCCCGCCACCGCCCTGCGCGCCACCGCCGCCCGGGGGCGGGGCTTGGCGGAGCCGGGGGCGGGGCTTGTGGAGGGGGAGGCTGCCTTTGAGCAGGGGGCGGGGCCCGGGAGGGGCGTGGCCCACCGGTTTCTCTGAGGGGGGCTGAGGCGAAGGCAGGAGAGGGGGAAATGGCGACCCCAGGGAGGCGGCCTAACGGCTGCGCCGCGCTCTGGTGCTGACGGTGCCCGCCTCCCGGCGTCCCGGTGTCCCCGCCTCCGAGCCGGGAGGAGCCGCCTCAGCCCCGGGGAGCGGCTCGGGGAGCGGCCCGGGGAGCTGCCGCGGGCCCCCACAACRGGGCCCCAGGAGCAGCCTCCTCCCTGGCTGGCAGTAGGAAGAAAAAAAAAAAACACACAAAAATCTATTTCAAGAGGTTTCCAGCCTAGTTTCCCACCGTCTATTAAGGTCAGGGACTAAGGAGCCAGACTGAAAATAAAAAGGGAAAATCATAGATTTGGGTGAAATGACAGATTTAAACTATTTGCCCTTTTCCAGCGTTTCTGCCACGTTTCCCCCCGCCCTGTGTGCCCCGTTTCCCCCGCACCGGGCCCAGCGAACAGAGCAGCTTTTATGCCCGAGCTGCAGCCGCCCTCCCTGGCAGCCCTTCCCTCCCTCCCCTCCCTTGGCGGGAGCGCAGCCTCTATTTTTAATAGTCTGAGCTCAACCTGAGCGTCTGGTTCCCAGGGCGGGATRTGCCGGCAGCCCCGGGCGGGCCCCGCCGGGCACCCCGGCGGCTCTGGCGGCACCCCGGGCCTGGCCTCCCTCTGATTTGCACCCAAACGGCTCCCCAAAGGCCCGGGASCGCGAGGGTGCCAGCGCCGCTCCGTTGCAGAAACCTCGGCTCTCTGGGCCCAGGGGCGCTTGTCGCMGAGGCCCTGGGCTGAGAGCCCGTCCTTGGCGGGAGAAACGCGGTGCCGTGGACACCCCGAGTACGGAGCAGGCCCTGTGAGCGACACCTGCTCTGGACAAAGTTCCCAAATCACGGAATTCTGCAGAAGCTGAGCCTTGTTAGGGCCTCAGCTCCCCAAGACACTTTCCCCAAGTGTCTTCAGCTCCCCAAGGATTTCAGGGCAGGGCAGGGCTCTCGCATGGCAACGAGTGGCAGGTCCGCAGGGCACCCCAGGCTTCCTTAGGCGGTACCAGCAGCACAAACTGGGCGCTTTCTGCTCCCTGCCGCTGAGCCTCTGCTCTGAGGAAGCCCTTCACTTGCTGTTATCTCACCAGCCCCTTAACAGCAAGTTCATTCCATTCACACCCAGCTGCACCAGCCTGGTCTGCTTCTTTACGTCTTTTAAGCTRTTTCACTTTCAGATAACATTTTCCTGGTTTTCAGACGGCTCCTGCTGAACCCTTCAATCCTCCACATTCAAATTAAACCTCTTTCTCTAGCGTTGCTCACTGCAGTTCTGAATGCTCAAAGCTCACAGTTGTTTCCTTGCTCTGTAATTGCTAGGTGTGTAATTCTGCAATATTTTTGCAGCAGTAACTCAGAATTAATTTGCCCAGGCTTCACAAAATAACCAATCTGTGCAATAATCTATTAAGGAAGTCAGTATTATCCACCTTCTATAGCTGTCAGAAAAGTCATTTATTCAGAATTAAGTTTGCAYTGACTCAAGGAGTAAAAGGAAAGCGGTTCCAGGCCCCCATCGATGCTTAGATCAGCAGGTCACTCCTCCGATATTATTTTATGTTGTATCGAAAGGGCTCGTTTCCATTTGGCACAACAGCGGCACCGCATGTTATTGTTCCACTTCTCTAGAGCTCTTGGCCTTTATGCAGCAGTTTTCCATCTCGAGCTTTCCAAGGGCTTTCGAAACCAAAGGCACTGGATGTTAAACATATCAAAGCGCACGCTTGGCCGGAGAAATTCGCTGCCATGCTGATCCCAAGGGGCAAAACCAGCTCTTTATTTCCCAGGGGATTTTTGCTCAGCAAAAAGCCAGCTTTTAAGCATAAGGAAAATACTCAGAGAAAAGAGATTGTTTGGGATCTCTCGGAGCTGGGAGAAGCAGCTGCTCGCAGGCACCTCCTGCAAGGAAGGCAGAACCCATGCCCAAAGCCACCAGCGAGCTCCCCCCGGGCCGACCCAGCTTCCCGGGCTCCTGTCCCGGCGGGGATGCTGCCAAAACCCTCCCCAAGCCCTGCCCAAGCGCAAGGGCAGCAGCCGCAGGCCGCGGCACCTCGTGTGCCCCGCCGTGACCGTCCCCTCTGTGCAGGGAAGCCGCGAGTCCCCATCCAGGCACAAAGCAAGATTTTTGGCTCTATCCGTCATCTGCTGCCTACGATGGAAATATTTTGCTGTTGCTCATTTTACTCCCTGCGCTGGCTTGCGCAGCGCGTGCGAGGGTGCCAGACTGGCAGCGCGCGCGGGGCGCCCGCCTTGTGCGCGTGGGGCTGCTCGGCGCTTGCTGCAGCGCRACGCCAGCTGTCCCCACCGCTCATTCCCAGCCCTCTTCCCGCAGGATCCGCCTGGGTTCTGCCGTGTGGCTCCTCTCCCAGGAGCCACGCTGTGACTTGAGCATTTGGGGGCTCAGCGCGCGGACGTGGYGCCGCACAAAGCGTGGCCGAACACAGACACCCCTCCCTGCCTCTTTCCCTGAGCAAAACCCGCCTTTCCCCACCCGTTTGCAGTGCACAGGTTGCGTGACAGGAGCCACGCTAASATCGTTAGCCGTTTCCCTGTAATTGAGTCTCCGTGTGATGCTGTGCACATAAAGCAGCAATTTGGCTAAAACACTAACCCAACTGCTTTTGCCAAGGGACAATCAGCCAGCCTGCCCACCTTGGGGCGGACCGGGGTTAAGCGGGGCACGCGGCGCTGGAGCACAGCAAGGTGATACATTCCTTTCCTCCCAATTTACCTGTATTTCCTCCTCACTTTCCATCTTACACAGGAGGAAAAGGCCAAGAGTGGCGGGAGGCTGGGGAGGCTCCAACGAGCTCTTTATGTCACGGTTTCCACCACCAGAAACCTCCGCCAGCTTCAAACCTCACAGACCTCGAGATACGGCAGCAGGATGGGGGCTTGCACTAAACCTCCAGCTCCCCGCCTGAAAATAGCCGCAAGGAGCCGGCGCTGGCGGCCAAGGAGCCCCACGCTGGGGACGCAGGCCCTCCCACGGGCAAGAGCAGCCCCGGCTCTCCCCACTGCTCCCTCGGCGAGCACCGGCGCTCACGGCTCACGCTCTGCCAGCTCAGGCTGAAATTCTGGTCTTTCCGAACAGCAGCTTCTTGCTTTTGCAATTTTAATCACGGCCTCTTCAGTCCTGTGGTTGTCCCACGTCCCCGTCTGGGGCTCTCGAGGCTCCTATTGAACCCCGAGAAGAGCCCAAGCCGGGGCAGACATGGGAGCAGGAACCCAAAGGGAGCTTTCCCCCTTTAAATCCTTGGCATCCCTGGGATAACTGCCTTGGGCCTGGTAGCTCTTGCGGGTCTCGCAGGAGCCGGCCCCGTGCCCTGCAGCGCCGCTCTCCGCGCCGCCCCGGAGTGCCGCGGGGGCAACACCGCCGAGCGCTGCGGGGGCGACACCGCCGAGCGCTGCGGGGGCGGGCGCGGGGCCCGCGGCTGCCACCCCGAGTCACCCGCTCCGCGAGCTCAGCGGCACCCAGGCAAATGAGCGGCCGCCGGCAACACCCGGCGGCTCCCGGAGCGGGCGGCCACTGCCACTCCGGTTCCTGCACAAGGGGAACCGGGCAAGGGTGAGGGCAGCTCCTCTCCAATTTTGGTTAGTGTGTTTGAATTAATTCAAAKCCCTAGCTATAATCACGGTTTAAACCAGCAGACAGGAAGCATCCTTGTAGACGAACGGGCCTTGCTCCTGCTCTGTGTATGCGGATTCAGTGCCCACAAGCCAGAGCTGTAAGGAAAAGGGGAGCTGCGGAGCAGGGAGGCAGCCGGGGCACCGGGACGAGGGCCGGGCCGCCCGCCGCAGGCCCCGCTCCCCATGGGCTCCTTGGGCCACGCGTGGGCACCCGCAGGGCCCCTTCCCGCCCAGGCTGCGCCCACAGGGCCCCTTCCCGGGCTCCGATCCGCACACAGGATCCCGCACACAAGGGCCTCGCCCAGGCCCTTACGTGGCCGCTGCCTCCAAGCAACCAAGTAAGCAAAGGGTGAGTCACGAGGAGCGGAGCGGCGCTTCGCCTGCCCTGCCCGGCCTCCCTCTTCCTAGAGGGCAAAGCCATCGAGTCACTTCAGCACCAAAATGGAATGGGAGACAAGTCCCACTTGGTTATTCAAACCAGAAATCAAAACAATGGCAATGCTGAACAGTTTGAGCAYGATGTATGAGGAGCAAAATGCAGGAGGGTAAGGGCTGGGGCCCTGCTGCACTTTAACAAGCTGCGATTCTGCAACGCGGAGTTCAGATAAGAGCTGCTGATAGAGGACACCAGCTCCCCACCCACCGCAGGAGGGCCAACCCCAGGCCTCTTGCTTCACTCCACAGCAAACAAGCAGCAAAAGCCTCTCCCAGCTCCTGGAAAAGCTGCAGCAAAAGGCCCCAAAGTCAAACAGCAGATTAACCTGAGCTGCTCAACAGCAGCTCAATCAACACACAGGTTGAACAGTCCTGGTCTGAACGTTAGGGCAATACATTAGTTTCAGGGTACAAAACTGCCGTGGTGAAGCTCAGAAAGCTGGTCTGTACAAGACTCACGAGGCAGGTTCCCAATAAATAAAAATAATCATGTAAGTGGAAAAATATAATGGTCCAACAGTGAGCTACTGTAAACTTCAACCTATTGCACACACCCCTGCTATTGTCACCGCTGTTGACGTAACAAATACATCCTTCTTTACGACCAACTACTGATAGTAAACTCCCAGTGACTCATTTCATCCTCACATTCACCTCTGCAGACTCATTTTAATTACATAGCTCAATTAAACTCGATTCTTTCTCYGTGCAGTTAGATAGGGTAGTTCCGGCAAGGCCCAACACAACCCCCTTCATCTGCCTTTCAGGAAGGGCGCCTTGACGAGGCGATTCGGAAGYGGATTCGGAATAAACACAGCAAGATCCACGGGTGGTGGGTTGGCCACGTTGTCTACGGGACCCAGCACCATCAACTTCCAAGCTAGAGCCCCAGAACTGCCAAGAAAGGGTTGGGAATGAMAGCTAGGAGGTCACCAAGATGACTGAGCAAGGGCGCGTTGGGCTCCGGGTGGCCCCGTCACCCAGTCACAGACCTTGTCCAGGGACACCAGGCGGCAGCTCCCGGGAATCAGCTCCACCGCACGCGGACTCGGCCGGCCCGGCCCCGCTGAGCGTGCGGGACGGCCGCACAGTCACCGTCAAGGCAGGAAGCAACTGTGCGACAGCTCAAGAGAAAGGCAGAAAAAAAACAGATTTCAGCAAATAACAGCTTGCTACCCCTTGACTGGTGCCTGGATACAATGGGATATTTAAGAAGAAAGAAGGTGAAACATTAAACTAAACCGGATATGGAGGAGGAATTCTTCCGGAACAGCGTTTTTCTTTTCAAACCTAAACATTTCCTTATTGGTAGAAGCTACAAAAAAAGGAAAAAAAAAAAAGAAAAAAAGGCTAGAGAGGTAGGATCCCATGCAATAAAAGCTCTGGGGCAGGCGGGGTGAAAGCACCTAATAAAATTCTGGCCTTCTTTCAGAAGCTGCCCCAAATCAGKGAATTCCCTTTTCAAAATGCAGTGACAGATGCAGGAGATGAAAGAGAGGAACATGCAGAGCTAGGCAGCCAGTAGCATTTCTACTCTTCTGAAGACTGAGATACGCAGAGCTAACAACAACAAAAAAAAGGAATTTAAAAATAAGATAAAACAACAAAGCATTAACTCCTTGGAAAGCCTGCACATCCATAGTGTCTTAAGGCTGAGCTGCCCAGACAATCACTTGTGGTGGCAAGGGACAACACGAAAACAGCGCGGGAACGAAAAGGAGCACGGCGCCGGGATGAGCACCACCTCTCTGTTAAGATTCCCTAGTGTCGTAAGCACCACATGCACTCAGACGTACTTTTAAAAATGTGTTTGTCCAGAAAGTTCTCGGAGTTTATTATACACTTATTTAATAACAGCTGATACTCAACATTTATGTCTTGGTGACTAAGATTACAAGCACTTCAGCATACAATGTAGACTTAGGCTCAAAAGCCCCAAGGATCCAGCATAAAGGAGAACACTCCATAGATAACCCTTTCATCAAGTATCTACATAATACCTGTTTCATATGAAAACCCTACACGATGTCAAGTAAAAGGACTAATCAATATCTACACTTAATTCTGAACATCACATCTATTTCAGATGCAGGATAAAAAAMCATTCAAAGCGCATTTTATTCTTTCTTCCTGAGAAGTCTTAGACTCTTCAGGAGGGACTCCATTTCAGAACCAGAACTTGAAGTTTTTGAAAATTTGACAGCAGTAATCCAGTAAGTTTCAAATATGACTGAAAAACGCAGCGTGCCAGCAGGATTCTTTAGGGGGGCATTAAACCAGTGTTCACAGAGCAAAGCTAGCTAAGTTAATGCAAACTTCTCACGGAAGAGTGAGACATCTTGCGCAGGACCTTGAAGCGTTCTACTTGCTATGGCAAGCAATTTTAACACACAATTTATTTCTGTTTTTTAAAATTTAACTTAACCATCCTAACGGTGCGCTGGCCAGGTAGGTTTTTTGACTCTTGCTTTGCAAGAACATCAATCCAGACACAACAGGAACATCACCGAGTCAACTAAGRGCTATTTCCACTACTGGTAGGAAAGCTAAAAACAAAAAGCCCCACTTTTTAAAAAGCCAGTATACTGGATCAAACAACATYTGTGTATTTGACAACCCTGTACAAAAGAAAGCTGATTAGCAAATGTAAATGTTCATATAAAAATAGCCAACATCTCTTTAAATTTAGAAATTTATTTTGTTTAATCCACAAGCTTTATATAGCTTTAGTTAAAAAAACAAAAACAAAAAACAGTGAAAACATGACAATATCCAAAGTTCAGGTTCCTCAAACTTTCAAAGACCACATCTCTGAAAGTTGCTTATACCATTCAGAAGAACCGCAACGAGACAAGATTTATGAATGGGGCAACGACATCTCACAAACAAAATTTATGTAACTGAAGGAATTTTTCTGGGACTGCTGATCATGGAAACTGCCCTTTAAAAAAAGAACATAAAAATACAAATGAAATTCCAGTGTTCCAAATCAACATGTTACATCAATATAAACCCACAGTGTCCTGGTAAACAACATGCTTTCATTTATGTACCATTCTAAATCGCTATTCTTGATTCACTTTAATGGAGACTATACAGGCAACAGTAGAAAGCATTAAAATATATGTACTTCTGGGTAACTCTGCAGTGGTTTTACTCCTGGGCAAGCTTACAAACCACAAAGGTTAGTAGCCTAATGTAAGTGGGTACAAAAGGAATCAAATGAGACCCTCACAAATTATTCTACAGGTTCTGGCAAATTTTAAAGAAACCAGGGGATTGATGGCCATGTTTAAAACCTTCCAACAAAATTCCTACTGCTTCTAAAAAGTCTCACTCGAAATGAAATTATGTTGACTGCCAATGAAAGAATGTCACTAGTACACTGTGGACACCTTTTGTAATGTAAATCCATGCCCTTTGTACATGGTGAACCTCAACCTAGCAATTATTACAACAAATGTTATATTCTAAAGCTCAAACACATTTAGCAATTTGAAACTGAATTCTGAGTACAAACCAAAGAAAATGTACATTATATCAAAGGTTTCAGCCTAAGATGGTGGGGACACTTGCGCCTTCCTCATGGACCTCAGTGCCTTCTCTCGCAGGTGCTTTTCTAGATCATCCAGGTTGTCTTCTGCTTCACTTTCTGTCTCCTTAGAGCAAAGATAAGACATTTCTTCAAACACTGAACGATTAGGCTAGAGCATTCCAATACTCAACAAGTAAAATCATGGGGCACTAAGCTGCATTTTTGATGAAGACTTATTTAACAGAACATAAATAGCACTCGCTGTGAACATGAACCTCCATCTATTTTCTTATATTGCCCTCAAAGGCGAAACAGGGGGAGAGGTGAACACGGAGCCCCTACCTTTTTGGGTTCTGTCTCAGCCTCCTGGTCTTCCTGGGTTGAGGTGGTATCTGCTGCAGCCACAGCAGCAGCTGCTGCAGCCGCTGCAGCCTTCTCCTTCTTATGCTTTTTGTGTTTCTTGTGCTTTTTATCCTTTTTATGCTTCTTATCCTTCTTTTTCTTCTTCTTCTTCCCACCACCTTCTTGATCTGAATTCTGTAGTGGAGACAATTCAACAGATATCACATCTCTTTTCTGAGGCTGTAATATTTTGTTACACTACGACTACAATCCAGCTGGGGAAAGCAGACTGACCAAACATGCCAAGTTTTCAAACGAGGGAAAGCCACATTCCCGATCAACTAGAAAAAGTAACTCCAGAAAACGCATATTTTAACGTGCTGCATCATGACAAAGCCGACGTGCTGCTCCCAGCAGTGACACGCAAGCCCCTTCCCAGAGAGCAGCACCGCAGGTGGAGTTCAGCTCCTCCAGCAAAGGAATTGACCTCACTCAACACTTACAGTAATGGGGAAGGACACCAGATAATCTTTGCTGATCCAGAACACCCCAACTTCAAATCTCCCCATTTGCAGACCATAGAATTCATTTTAAGTGAAACACACTCTTTAAGTAATCCCAGAAACTCCATGAAACAGGAGAGTCTTCTTCCGTAATTCTGTGATACCGCATTTTTTTTCCATGTTCATAAATATTAAAATATAAATATCTTTACTACAAATTGACTTTACTGCAAGCTGTATTACTATGATTAGCAAACAAATACCCTTGCAGGTGACGGGCTCTGAGTTGGACTTTTAGCCTTTTTTGCAGGTGACCAGTTTGCAGAAGGTGAATGAGAGCGATTAGGAGATGCGGCTCCTTGGTGTTTCTTGGGCGCAGGCTCAGGAGATCCCGAGGCAGATCGTGATGAAGACACCCGTCTTGCAGATCGTGGACTTGGCGTGGAAGCCCTAAAACCGGAAAAACACACTTAAAATACTAGCATTTGATATCTAAGTGACAAAAGAAGTTCAAGTGATGAAAACTGGACATGCTTGTTAATAACTTTGCTAAGCTACCACTTAAAATGATTAGTTATTGTGTTGGCAGTTGCTACAAAAGGCAAAACAATCTAATGCCACTGTGAGCGGTAATGCAAAAGGATATTGCAACTTGWGAGCTGCAGAAGGATAATAGCAGCGTTGTTCAGGAATGACTGCTCCCTTTCTTCAGTTGTGATTAATTTATAAGCATATTTAAACACAGAATAGCTTTGCTATTTTATCAACCGATGGAGAGAGCGCGCAAGATGTTACGTTCAGCTACCTCCTCTGTTGTTCCTACTAGCTCAGTGTTCCAGGGCTTTTCCAGGATCTTAAGAGACCCTCAAACTCTACCTAAAGCCTCCCTAAAGCTTCTCCCTGGACTGAACTTTGTAAAATTAGAAGCATCTATTAAAACAGCTTCAGAAAATGTACGTTGGCCATATGAAGGCAAAAGTCAAACGAGGCCATCAGTATGTCAGCAACATACTTGAGCACCACTTGAACCTAACTTTTCCTCCTGCCACASCAAAAAGAAAACGAATGAAAACAGAAGCAGCAAGCTAGAGCTTTTTTACTTTGTTTTCTTAGGTTCTGGTGTCCTTGACACCCTCCTGATGGGTCTAGTGCTTGGAGATGGAGACTGTCTTCTCTGAGGTGAAGCTGAAGCTCCTCTTCGCGGCGGCGCAGGGCTTGCAGAGGTGTGAGAAGCTCTAGGCCGAGGTGAAGGTGAATGCCTTTTGTTCTGGGGTGGCGAACGTGCATCCCGATTAGACCTGCTGGGAGGAGACCCCTTCCTGTGCTTGGAAGACACCGATGGGGAGCGCCTCTTGGCGGCCGGAGAGCCCCGCTGCTTCGGCGGGGGCGAGTGGGAGACTCTGCGTTTGGACTGCGGAGAAGGGGACGCCCTTCGCTTCGGCGGCGGGAGAGGAGAAGCCGTGCGCCTCTTGGGGGGCGGCGAGGGCGAGTATCGCCTCTGTATGGGCGGGGAGTATCTGCGGGGAGAGGGCGAGCGTCTGCGCGGCGGTGGCGACGGCGACCTGGAGGGAACAGGAGATCAGCCACCACCCACGCCAACTACCTGCAAGGGAGAGCAGCCACCACCCRCAACTACCTGCTAGCACCTAGAGATGTGCCCAGCGCTGAAAAGAATTAAGAGCATTTCTTGACAAGTCTTTAAAACCTTATTTGATAGCAAACTTCTTGGAAAATAAGCTGAATGGGTGTATTATAAGCAGGCCACACACCTGCCACAGAAAATAGAGACTCACTTCCAAAGCTCCTCTCCTCAGTAAGTGAGGAAACACGGGACAGGCCTCCTAAATAAGGGCATTTATTTCTAAGCGTGGAAAGCGGGTTTATGGCAAGCACAAGACGGTACCTTCGGCGCGGCAAGGAGGGCGAGCGGCGGCGGCGCGGCGGCGGCGCGGGCGACGGGGAGCGGCGGCGTCTGGCCGGCGGTGGCGAGGGGCTTCTCCTCCGCCTGCTGAGGAGACACAGTCTTTACTCAGAAGAGCCGGGAGCGGCTGCACCTCACCTGCTTGCTCTATGCCAATTAGTCTCGTTCATGCACTTCTCCAAATTAAATCCTATCAGGACTACAATGGAAAAATTACATCCRAGTCTAACTCTAAGAAGCATGAGACTTTTCAGAACCCGCTACACCAGTCAGAGACAGTTTCTCAGTCTGCTTAACCTGATGAATCTGTAGCCTGTGGACATGGAAAAAGCCCCATTCTCTCCCATTTTTTCCACATTTCTGCCATCTCCCTTGCACTGAATCTAGCGATCACCTAATAAGCCACATGTGCTCACCRACCCAAAAGACGACTAATAAATAAAAGTTGTCATCATGCAATAACACGACTGCTAGATCCAACACAAGGGAGGGACTGGGAATGCCCAGCTGCTTCAGGGGAAAAAACACCTCCAGCAGCAGCCTCAAGTAGAATCAGATTAAGCACAGTGTGAAACTGTACCCTTGGAAACAGCTTTATCCATGGATCTGAAATCTAAAATGACTTACCATTTCCTGAAATGCTGAGAAAAGTCAGGGTTGGGGCTAACTGCTGCTATTTGGATTCAAGTTATTCACAAAATGAGCCATTCTGCTCTCAGGGAGCTTTACGGACTTCTAGGAGGGGGAACTTTGATCAAACACGTTTTCATGAAGTTATAAAGAGAGGGAAATAAGTATTTTGTAAAAAACAAAAAAAAAAAAAGCCCCCTTTTTAAAGCAATTCTTAAGCAATTCAAATAAGTAATCATGTGGAAAAAGGACAAAACAAGAACAATGTAAGAGTAAAGTCAGGGCTGCACAGCTTGGTGGGAAAGAAAGCAGACAGCTCACCTAAATAATAAGCTAAGATTTAATTCCAAACACCCTGTTGTTTTCCAAGGCATGGAGTTAYACTTGGTATAAATGAAGAGTTTGTCCCAAAAGACAAAATTCACRTAAGAGCTGAAAAAAATTACAAGTCTTCATGGTTGCCCTAATTAAACACTAAGATAAAAATTTAGACCAGGAGGAAGCACTAACAGCTTTCTGTCAATATATTTTGTAAACAGCTGGATTATCTCCACATTCTAGTCTGTTTGGCAAGCAACAAGATGCAGCATTGATAATGGTCTGCGTTTTAAGATGTAGTCACACTTCGTAGGAATCAGATCAGGAATGCTGCAACAATATTCCAGCTAGGCCTCAATCACAGGTTACTCGCACGGGATATTAAATCAGATTAATATGTTTACCACCTACTCAGCTTCTTGCACTTTCTTATATTCTGCACTCAGTACCAAGCACATACTGAGTTACAAATACTGCCTGTGTAATAAAGGGAAAAGTTCTTATTTAGTGTCTATGTCTGCTTCTAGCTTCAAACAYTTAAGGGACAGAGCAGCAACACTTCCTGAAATTCCAATTTTCTGTGACACAGTAACATCATCTTTATCAAGTGTTGCAGGTCTAGGAAAAGGTTTTATCCAGAACATTAATGGCAATGAGACACAGAGTTGTGCTCACCAGTCTTTTGAATTGCATATATGGAATGAGATAACCCTGGAAGAGGGGTTAATAACCCTGGAACAAACATATTGYTGTTTTCAGGGAACAGGCGGCAGTGCTACTGACCATCACACATTTCCTTCAAGCGATTAACAACGGATCACAGGACAGGTGTTTCTGTTATTGCTGAATTTATTCTTTTTTTTTTTTTTTGACAGTGAAGAAGGCCAGATCCAAGGCATTAATAAAACAGTCTGAATTTCCCTCTTCTTACTAACCTTGAGCATGCAAGTCCAAGGCAAAARAGAAAACAAATACTTATCCACGATAAAAGAAATGAGTCTAAATGGCCTTCTATTTATAAATCCTAGGTAACAGATTAACTTCTAACCAACCTTTTAATCACTGGTGATTGCCACCTCTTTTCCATCTGCATCCTGATAGCAGTGGAGGAAGAAATAAAGTGTAAAAAAAAGTCTATTTGCCACATTTTGAGGTGAAAATGAACATGCTCAAGTAAAGCTCAAATGAATTCTCAACAAACAAGCCTAACAAGAATGAAATCTGAAATAGATGAGAGGTCCAGCTAGCCCAGCATTCCTTTTATGGCAACCAGTGGTAATGCTTTGGGAAAAAGTGTAAGAGGCAGAGATGACAGGAAAAGAAAACCCTTAAACAACAACAAGAACAATGAAAGCAAAAATCCCTAATGTATCCTGGTGGATTCCAGAGGCTTACAATTTAAAGAGGATCATGTGAACAAGTCTGTTGAGAGTCTCTATTGCAGTCCAGAATACATGGAAACTCATGGCTTCACCTGAACTTGAAGGAAACACTACCAAGTCATCCTAGAGGATGGTGGTGACCAGCCTCAAGATCCCCACTGGCATTTCTAGGATAAAGTGTGGAGAAAAAAGATTCTCTCTCTTTATACTGTTTGGGCAGTTGTGGGCTAACTGGACAAAGTTTGTTCTGTTTGGGACCTGGTGACAGCTACACAGCCCAAAAACCAAACAACAGATATTTAAGCACAGCTTAGGAAGAAATTACCGAGGTGAAGATTCCTTTTGTCGCTTCCGTGGAGAAGGAGATCGACTACGTGAATGCGAATGGCGTCGGCGCCTGCCAACCTCCCCATTCTTCACATTGGATCTTTTAGGTCGTTCCTCTTCAGACGAAGATGATGAACCAGAATCTGCAAGTACAAGAGAATTAACCCCTGAGAAACTACTCTCAGAACACTGTTATGCAGTTGCTGATACAGTTATTCCATTGCTCAAAAAACATTTTACCCTTGAAGGCCTGTTAAAAACTTTCTACTAGACTCTTTAAAAAATCTACTTKCTTCCCTAACAAGAAGCACAAACAGCAATTAAGAATGACTTCTGTACGTAACAGTGGTAAAYCTGTAGTTAAGTTTACAATAGCACTGTAAACTACTCTGAAATTTTAATCTACACTTACAATTAATCAGTACAAGAAGAACCAAGTGTTAAACACAATCCAGTTTTATGACATGTATGTTATCCATACCAGATGACGACTGCTGATTTTGCCTTCTATACTGGCGCCTCTGTTGCACAGAATCTGCTGCAGCCATTTTACCTCCTTTATCTTCTTCTGAAAAAGCAGACACACACACAGAATATTTAAAACCAGGGATATAAACTTGCTAAAGCAAGTTTTCAGACAGAACTGAAACAATATTTCAGTGAATCAAGCACACTTTCATACATCTTAGGTTAACGTTCAATTCAAATTGCATTACTCTGGCTGAGATTTCTCTCCAGAAAGCTTAAATGGAAATATTTGYGGCACTGTGAACAATTCTACTTCAAAAAAATGTTTTCAATGCCAGTTTGAAAATAGAGTTCAYAGATTTTACCACCACCTTATATTGTCGTTCATTTTTGATCAAAAAACCCTCAATTGAAAAAAAGACATAAGAAAAATACCACCAAAAGCACCATACCACCCAAACTCTATGTTGAAAACAGACACGTACCCGATTCGGACAGTTCTGCTTTCCTTGCTTTTGGTGCTGGCGAAGGAGATTCTCTCTTTTCAGTACTCTTATGTTTTGATGCTAAAAGACAAATTCAGATGAGCTTTTTTGTAATTTAACTGCAATTTCTTACTTTCTTGCATGATTTTCTGCCCATACAAACTATAAAGACCACCCGTGATGGGGCAAAAAAAAAAAAAAAAAAAAAAAAAAAANCAGGACAAAATAAAGCTGCAGAAAGACAAATTTATATTTGATTACCTGATGTTCTGCCAGGAGAAGCAGAGCCACGGCTTTTTCTTGCACGATTTGACTGTTGAGGTGTTGGAGACCGCCGTGGTTTTGGAGGTGGGCTTGCTGGTGGGGATGCTCTGTGCCTTCGCCGAGGAGGACTCGCAGAAGGAGACAGCCTACGTGTTTTACGAGGAGGGCTGGACACAGTTCTCTTAGATGGCTTCTTTGGTGGCGATCGGGAACGTGAGGAGGAGGAGGAAGAGCTGCTGCCAGATAAAGATGCTGATGACCGTCTCCTCCTGCAAATCACAGAAAACGTTAAGATTCTGGCCCAGACACATTAGGAACTATTTGAGCATCAACACCAAGAATTGCACTCATTTGCAAGCACATCTAAAGGGCCACATACAAGAGCGCTTCCAAAACATGATGGACAGCCTTCAACACTTGTTTTGTAGAAAGAGAGATTAAGGATCTATCAGTTATTTTTTAAGATCATGAGCAACAAATTGTTAGTGTGACCTTTGCTCGCTTTCTGTCAATCTACAGACTTTTTTTTTCTCCCTGGGAGTAATTAGTTTTCTTCTGGCTCTCTAGCTTTTGTATGGTTAAAAGAGATCTCCATGTTAGCGCACATGATTTAATAACCTCTAAAGAGGTCATTTAAGAGTTTAGTGTGCAAGAACACTAAAAAAAAAGTTTGCATATCAGGAGGCCAAAAAGAGAGACAACAACTCTGAATTTGTTCTTGTGTGTTTTGTTTTAAACTTTCATTTTTACTTCATAATTTAAAAGGTAGGGCCTCTAGAATTCTGCGGCAAAATTTGTGGCAAGTTCTGTTGCAATTGTGTACCTGCAGAATCCACCTTTGGCTGCAGAATTCCTGAGAACCTGGAAGAAAGAAACCCTACCTTGAGTGAGATAAACATTTGCTGAAAGGGAGTTCTTGTACATCTTGCAACATACACGTTTGATACTTTCCACAGTTTTCCCAATAACTGTGTTAAAATGAACACCTGTACAACTCAAAAAAAAAGTCAATCTTTTATAAAACTGCTTCACCACAGGAAGCACCACTCTATTCATAACAAGGGGAGAATAATGTCCATTCTGACATTGCTGTCAGTGAATAATTTGCCGTCCAATGCAGTAACTCTAGCTTTGCTACGAGTACAATCTTTTAGGCTGGCAAAAGTGCAACCTCAACACCAGACAGCAGATTTGAAAAGTTTTTTTTTTTTTTTTAATTAAAGATCATGAGGAAGAAATAAATTTTAAGTCAAAATCATAATAGTCTTTAACTATACATGATGGAACAGTAAATCTTAACTTAAAATTCCCAACAAGTACAATCCAAAGCAACTTGCTCTATTTTTTCCACCACAGGGAACAAAACAGCACTAAAAACTTAAGCAAAAAATAAAAAATAAAAAATAAAAAATAAAAACCATCATGCCAGTCTATGCCAGGAACTATCCAGGGCATTACAACTATGAATCTGTCACTTTTCAAATAGGAAGATGAAATTCTCATGACTTTCATTTCAAATACTTTGTTTCATTGCATCAGGAATGGTTCCTGCTACACACTTGATATTGTGATTTTCTAACACTCGAGTCAGACATAACTGAAGGCATGGAGAGACACAGGACGAACAAGGCAATTTTCATAACATTCGTTTTGCACAACTACTGTTCCCTTCAGTTTTCAAATTCTGTATTTTCCAAATGTATAAAATAGGACTCTTACCGCCTCACAGGGGATCTGCTCCTCCTGTGTCTGGGCGGCGGAGGCATCCGCCTCGGAGGACTCCTCCTCCTCGGAGATGGTCGTCGTCTCGGGCTTGGTCGCCTTCTAGGAGAGTTAAAGCCTTTCACAATCACAAATTCAAAGGAAAAGCAACTACCTCCACAAACCTGAGGTAAGTTATCCTCAGGGAACTGAGTTTCAAATTGCTTTCTCCAAGTGCATTACCTTAAAAGTAGCATTTAGACTGTAGTCCAATGTGGTATTATTTGGTCACAATCAAGAGGGTTTAAGACTATCAAAAAACCCTTTCTCTACTAAGCAATAAAATATAACTATTAAAAAAAAACCCACCACGCACACACCAAACATATACACCCTCTATCGCATCCAACATTTTCAAGTTTTAAACACAGCAAGCATTTTCTCATAAATTAAGAGGAAGAAAACATGCTTAAATCTTACCTTCTCAGTTGGCCTAAAACATCTACAATCATCTCTAAAATTCTCACCAACTTAACTGAAAATATTATGCTAAATGGCTACTTCGAAATAGAATATTCTGGTCTCACTCTTCAATCAAGATAACTTAAAATCCCACCTTGACCGTGATCTATGGCGCCTCCTTGGTCTAGAATGAGATGGGGAACGTGACCGAGATCTTGACCTTGATTTGGACCGAGTTGGGGATCTCTGACGGGTCTTCTCTTTCTCCTTCTCTCTCTCCTTTTTTGAATTACGCTCTGGTGAAGCTTCCTTCGTCTCAGGTGCAGGAGGTTCAGGTTTGGGAACTTTGGGGATGTCACTGTTAAATAAAAACTTATAAGCACATATAAACTGCACCTATGCAGTAACACTTCAGAAGCTGACAAGATATTTTCAACAATTATCACTGTCTTGTCCATCTTTCTGACAAGATCTTAGACATCCCAAATTCCAAAACTATGAAAACAACTGAAATGTCATACAATGATTCAAAGAAAAAAGAAAAGCTTAATTTTTAGGGTATGTCTTAGCTTGCAAGGAAACAAACTGACAATATCAGAAGCAGAAAAAAAGCACTAGTAAAACAATCTTACTAAAGAGCATGAAGTAATTTAATTTGCCAATGCAGCAGCACAGACAGAAGCAGACAGACCCTCCAAGTTCAGCTCTAAACRGAAATTAAAATAACTTCTGGACTTCTGTATTTTTTTAAAAGGTATTAGAATTCTAACATTAACATATCACGCT
>NW_020455566.1:3813681-3815043 GCF_003342845.1 Nothoprocta perdicaria
ACTCTGGAAACAAACACATTATTTATAAGATGATCCTAGAAATTAACATTCTTTAAAGGGAAAAAAAATGCTCTTTTCCCACCCAAAAGAGAAATAAAAAGCAGGAACATTTTGCTTAACCGGCTTATAACACATGGCAACATTAAGGCCAGAACTCAAAGCCTGGAACTTCCAGGCAAAATAATAAACATGGGCAGCTCCACAGAAGCCTGAAGAGCAAAAAGCATCAACAGCAGCAGCCTTCTTGGTAGGTGAATTGAAATTGCTGCTTTGACACAGTTCCTTCTACAAGAGCTTTAATTTTTTCTAAACCCAAATAAAAAGATTTTAAAAAAGTGCAACAGAGTTTACTGCTATGTGTTTTAATGCCATAAYGTTACTTTAAAAACAAAGTCACTTTTCACAGAGGAGGCTGAAAAAGATACTAAATTTCTAATTTGGAGCTTTTTGGCTCAGTAATTTCACCAGTGACAAGTAGTTGGTTAATATACTTTTAAGTAACTGCATTAGGACAGCTGCTGATTTAAGTTCTAACTACCTCTCTCTTCAGTTTCTTCTTTTGTAACTCGTAGCATGTACATGTTTTCACTGGGTTAGCAGCATAAATGAATTACGTATATGGGCCATCATACTTCAAAATCACCCAGACTCAAGGAATATAAAGTAATAGTGCTGTATGGCAGAAGTAATTGTGGACACACAAATGTGCTTCAGTTTCAGATTTACCAGTTTTCAAAACTGTTAAGAAAGCCTCAAAAAAAAATCATTATTGTTATATGTTTCTTCGCTTAATATTGCCTTAAGTTGTTCACTGTCTGGGAATTATCACAATAGCCTCTCCCTTCCACTAGCCTAAGCAAAGCAACTAAAATACATATATATATATATACACAAATACATATATATATAAAATATGTATTTCCTATAGCAAGTACATCAATTCCAATTAGTGGGATAAAAGGTTGGGAAGAAATATCCCCTGGGTACGTTTTGTGTACACGTTCTTTTTCTTTTTGTGAGGAATTAAAGATTCTGTCAGGAGAGGGGGGGGGGGGGAAGTACTACCAGAAATAATTTTTAAAAATAATTTTTAAGATAGTTTAAAAAAGCTAAATAAAAAGCAAAAAACCTAGTTGTTCTTTGTGCTTTGAGTGCACCCAGTGACCCGCGTGCGGCCCGTGTCAAGGCTGCTCCCTGCATATGGCGCTGCTCATTATCGGGGCGAAGGCGCCGGGCAGGGCAGCGGCGCGTTCACCCGCTGCGCCCCGGCTCGCTCCGCCGCTCCTCGTGCTCCGGAGCCGCCAGGTTCCTGCTCGGCAGGCGGCCGCTCGCAGGAAGCGCGGGCGCCGTGCGGCGGCAGCC
>NW_020455566.1:3815478-3826358 GCF_003342845.1 Nothoprocta perdicaria
GCGGAAGAAGCCCGCGTCCATCTTGCCTCCTCCGCCTCCTCCTGCTCGCGGCGCGCTGCCGTCCCGGCGTGCACCGCGCGCCCGCGAGCCCCCTCGCACGCCCGCCGCGGGGAGGGGAGGGGAGGGGAGGAGCGCAGCGCGCCTGCGCACGGCACGCAGGCGGCAAGGGCCGCAGGGGCGGGGCGGGGCACGCCGAAAGGCTCTCCGGCGGGCGGCGATTGGCTGGCGCGGGTTCGAGGGGGGATGAGTGCGCGCGCTGGAGCCTGCCAATCAGAATGCGTGACGTTTTCGGCGGGGCGGGGGTGTGCAGGAGTCGTCTCTCGCGAGAAGGTGACGCGCGTGTGGCTCGCGCGGGGCGCGGGCGGCTGCGGCTGCGCGCGGCGCCAACGGCCGCCGGGTCCGGCAGCGGCGACGGGCCCCAGCGCCGCCCCCATGGCCGGCACCACCCCGTGGCCGGAGCCACCCCCGTGGCCGGAGTCAGCCCCATTACCAGAGCCATCTCCATTACTGGAGCCACCCCCATGGCCGGAGCCACCCCCGTCCCCAGAGCCACCCCCATGGCCGGAGTCACCCCCTATAACACCCAACCGCCCCCCGTCACCAGAGCCACCTCTGTTACCGGAGTCACCCCCGTTATCGGAGCCACCCCCATGGCCGGAGTCAGCCCCTGTGGCACCCAACTGCCCCCCTCACCAGAGCCACCCCCATGGCCGGAGCCACCCCCTGGCCAGAGTCACCTCCTGTGGCACCCAACCGCCCCCCCTGTCACCAGAGCCATCCTCCTGTCACCAGAGCTGCTTCCCCCTTATCACCACAGCCGCCYCCCCTTATCACCAGAGCTGCCCCCCGTCACCGCAGCCACCCCCGGGCCGGCGCTCGGGCTCTGCCCCTCGGCACCTGCCCCCTCAGCAGAGCAGCCGCCTCCGCTGCCTCGGGGTCCCTGCGCCGCCCCGGGACAGGGGGTGACCCGGCTCCCCGGTTAATACAAAACTRCCTTCAGTAACCGGCCCGGTATCCGTATGAATAAATTCGTACATCTGAATCTTTAAAAAGCCTTGTTTCCTTCCAGTCTGGTTGGAGCTTGTTTATCCCGGAATAAAGCACCCAGCTTTACCAGCAGACAGAGTGTTTCATACGAGGGGAATACACGAGGTCATGGGCGCCTTTTCAAAATGAATGGGCCACGGGACTGGAGCCTGGAGCCGCCGTGGTGCCGACTTCCTGGATGTCAAGTTTGCCGCCTCTTTCCTGCCTTCGGCCGGTCCAGGTGGGAGACTCCTACCCCGCGGGATGGCGGGGAGCAGGACGGGGCCGCGGCTGGACGGAGCTCCCGAGAGGCACCCGGCTCGGCGCCCAAGCCCAAGTCACAGAGCGCCCGGAGGACAGAGGTTGGAAGAGACCCCTGAGATGCCCTGGGCTGCACCGAGGAGAGCTGGATCGAGGGACACAGGCCCCGGGATGGAGCCATGGGCCTGGGACGTACCCGGGGGGAGAGAGCCGAGCTGGGCTTGTCCCAGAGGGAAATTCTACATTTTAGCAGAGCACCCACATGGACACAGCTACAGCGCCAGCCGTGCTGCCCAAGGACCCAGCCTACAGCGCCGTACGTTCCAGGAGCCTTTTGGCAACAAGAAGAAAAGTACCAGTTTGTGCGAGACGAGCTGCAGCCTGGCTGCTGAAAAGGGAATTTTAAGGACCTTAGAGGTAGCGCATGATTGGAAGTGCACGCCATGTATTCTTACACGGATATTTTTAAAAGAGAAAAGCCTGCTCCACAGAACGGAGAAAGCCTGTCTGCTTGCGTTGAATTGCTAAGCAAAAAGCTAAGCAAAGAGCCACGTGGAGGCACTGCACGACCAAGAGCGGCTCTCGGAGCCTCAGCGTTCTGCGGTGCGTTAGTTTGCACAATGTCGTGGATTGTCTGCAGTCCTTCCGTGCAGTTAGTGCCTCACGCTGACACTGCCTGCCCTCTCCAAAGCCGACGTGGTTTGGCATTCATCTCATGGACCGGTTTGGAATCTCAGCTTGCAAACTTTCATCTTCACCTTTTGCCAGTGACGGACCCGAGTGCAAAGGCAGCTGCACGGGAGCGTTTCCAAAAAAACGAGTGGCCAAGTGCCCAGCCGGGGCAGCTCCAGGTGGAACCATAGCGGTTACTGTTGCAGGTAGAGCCCGTTCCTGGAAAACTGTGAACTCCAGAGSAAATTATACACGGATTAGAGTGGCAGTGCGGGGAAATACAGTGCTCTTTGTTTCCAAAAAGGTGGTTTCCCTGGGTCAGGGCAAGCTCGGGCTCCTGCTGACTTGGCTGCAGTTAGAAGGGGCTGGGGAGGCCTCCCAGCCTGGGCCAATACCCACCTTTTTACCGAGATTTTACCGGAAAACCAGAGCACACTTTGGACTGCCGGTCCYGGGGTGTTCCTGGGGCCAAGGCAGTTATTATTCCCTCGAGGTCAAACAATCCCACCGGCACAGAGGGGCTGGTGGAAAGATCGCTCACTCAGACTCCGTCCAGGAGAACAAACTCCCTGCTGTGGAACGGGCTGCTTCTCTGCTCACATCCTCAGGCTTTGCCAGCAAAAACCACTTGGAACAAAAACGCCTTACTGGGGCTCTTATGATGGTTGAATTTTTAAGTATAATCTAGCCTATAATCTGGGTTCTTTTACTAGAATAATTCTGTAAATGGGAAGTCAACAAAACCTGCCAAAAAACAAGTCTGTGTTAAAAATAGCCAGAAGGCAGAGCTTATCTTTCCTAAAGATCTTAAATTCTTTATACAGTGGAATATTCTGGAAAAAAAGAAATCCTTGGATAGTCACAGATAGAAAGAAGCGGCCAAGCCAACTGTATAACTGTATAAAAAGTATAAACTTTTAGAAAAATTCCAGTGGCTTCTGCAGTTCCTTCTGAATGATTAGATCAATCATTCTTGCCACCAAAATAAGTCAGTGAACCAGGACAAGTAAAATATTTACAATGGGGTTTAGAAACTTCACAAACAGCTGTCTTAATATTTAGTTTGGAATTCAGAAACTGTGCTGCAGCTTCRTATATTAAAAATAATAATAATAATTGAGGTTTCGTTTAGTTTCTGCACAAAAATACCAGTTAGCAAAGGTGAYCTGTCCAAGAGATGTCTTCACATCTTGAAATTAAGAAAGGAATTTCTGCAGTCAGTCACCACTTCACTCTGAGATCTGACAGCTTCTTTTTTAATCACTCATTTCAGAGCGAGGCGACCGGGATTTGTGGCAGCGCTGGAAGAGCAGCGAGCAAGTGGCTGCAAGACAAAGAAAACCCGCTTTAAAGCTGCAGGCTCCTTGAGGTTGGTTGAATTAGTCAAGAAGAAGCTCTTCACAGCTCCCCAAGGCATTAACGTTCCCCAGCAGCAGCTTCACCAAGGTCTTCAAARCCACCAGAGCCCTCCTATGGTCACGGCGGCTTAGAGCTAGCCTGGAACATGACACCTTAGCACAACAGATCCGGACTAAAACGCTGCCCCTGCTCGTTTCACACTTTCTCCAGCCGTTACAATGAGCAATTCCATAGTGGTTAAGATGTGTGTGTGTCCAAGGATGGAGGTGACGCTTCCCAGAACCTCCCATCCTCCCGTTAGAGTTGGAATTTGGCCACTCGGCTTCTCTTTCCCCCTTCCCGTGTCTCCGGCTGCAGCCTGGGCACAACTGCCTGCAGGACAGGGACAAGGACAAGGCTCTGCTCTGTGTTCACCCGCTGTGGGCTGCAAAATATTCCCGGGATTTCTTTTTTTTTTTTTTTGGCGCGTTACTCTACACCCACAAGCATCACTCTTGCAAAACAACAGCACTTTTAGTTACTCTTTTTAGAAAGAAAAGATCTAAAAATAGTTCTAGCTTAATCTTGCAGAACAAAGCATCTCAAGAAGTGAATTATAAAAGAGTAGCCATATGAAACTTCATTTGATTTACCCTGCATTTCCATTTTTATCTTTTCAGTGCAAGAACTCCCCAGTTTATGTATAAGACAAAATATTCTAATGGAATTCCAGTAATGAACTTGGAGCAATTATTGGCGTCAGGGTGAAAACCCTTACAAGGAGGATTCTTGTGGTGGGAACCGTTAGGTTCCCAAGTTTATAGAAACATTTCAAAAATTCTTCACACACAAAGTAACTGTTTTTTTATCTAAAACCATACACATATATTATTAGAAAAAGAAAAGATGAATAAAGATAAATACAGTTTTGATAATTCACAGATAATCCATCGTGTATAAATTACACTTGTTTCACGTGAGTCTTAACAAACCCAGGTTAAAACAGAGTCCATTTTTTTGTTCCGCTTTGTCACCGGTCTCTGCAGGAAGGAGAAGTCTGGAAGTCTGCGGGTCAGGGGGGACTTCAGGAGAGGAACGTGCAGCTTCGCGCCCCGCAAACGGCTCCGCTCGCTCATTCCACGTTCACGTCTCCGTAAGAAACCTCCTCACGTGCTTCCTGGTGATTCACATGCCTTCCCCAAGCCATTCCAGACATGCAAAGCCAGCGCAGGCCTCTCACCTCTCCTCCCAAGGAGAGAAAATGGGACAAATGTCCATGTGCAGGGAGCGCGGCGCTGCTCCCGAGGCTGGTCCATGCCCGTGGGGCTGCCAGCTCCTCTCCCTCGGGGCCGGAGGGTCTTCTCAGCTACCTGCTCTGCACGTGGATGTCCCCAGGGATGAAGGTCACCGTGGGTGGCTGAGGGATGCTGCTCTTCTGCCCCAGGGCGGGAGGAAGGGCGGCTTTGGTGCCTTTGGGCTCCAGCTCCCGCTTCACTCTCATGTGTCTATGGAAGTGAAAATGGGAACGTCACCGGCGCTGGCATCGCTTGTGCTCTCTCCCATGATGGATATGGGAAGAGTGCTCTCTCCCATGATGGATATGGGAAGAGGAGAGCAAAAGCCGGATTGCATCCCAGGGATGGCACATGCTCAATGTCAGTGCCAGCCCAGCCCGACGCCGAAGTAGGAATTTCAGCCACTTACCGGTTGTAGGTTTTCAATATGAGCAGAACCACTGTGAAAATAATAATCACTCCTACTACAATGGCAGCAACTATAGCTCCAGAACCTAGCAGGGAAGCAGAAAGGGAAAAACAAAGTTGGACTTGAAAAGTTGCCATCGTAGTGTTGGAAGATTTCAAAGTTTAATTCCTCACTAAAAAGCTGCATTTTCTTACTTTTTATACAGGGGAATGACTGGGACACTCAAGAGCATGAAAGGAAGGGGAAGGCTACGCTGAAACCCAGAGGTACCACAGAAGAACCAGAAGATMCAAAAACACCTCTTTGTGTCATGTGTCCACAACATATGTCACATACGTGTCCAAATACCTCAGTGTGTCTTGTATTGACAAATACAAGAGCCACTGGGTGCCTGAAAGCCGGGACACTGCTGCTCATCTAACCAAGACGTGGTAATTACAGCGCAGGAACCCAAACCTGTCACCCCGTTCTTTGTCTTACTTTGATAGAGACTTTGTTCTTGATTCCTGGTGGTCACATTTGTTGGGAACAGGGTGTTATTGGGCGGCGGTGCGGCTGTCGTCATCCTGGCTCCGCTACGGAAGAACGAGGGACAGTGTCACCAGGAGTGGGAGCTTTCCTGACACTGAATCGGTGCTGCAAGGTGCTTCTCCTTTGTGGGAAGGATGATGCTTAGCACAGCGAGCAGATCCATCTATAACACTTTAAATTCAAGTATCTGAATACTTTATAGGGGCAGGAATTCCTTATATCGCAGAAAGGTTTAGCAGCTCCTCTACAGAACCCAATGTGTTGATCTAACATGGAAGCAACACAGCTGATTCCCGTAACACGCAGCTCCAAGAGTCCCTGGCAAGCAGCAGTTATCCCACAGGCAGAAAACACAGGACAAAGTGCCCAKGGCAGAAGGGACCCGAGAGCCCTGGAAGAGCAGCTCACCCTGGGGTGTCCTCTCGGGGCTGTTACGGAGGAGGAGGATGGAAAAGGAGGAAGAGGCTGCCAGTGTACAGCTGAAAATCTCCCTGCCCCTGCATTTTGGGTGCCTAAAATGTTAGCTCTACAAAGAGCAGTCCGTGTGCTTACGGATTTTTAAGTRTTTCCCGTGTTTTCCTAAAGGCGACCAGCAACCTTAGCCATTAAAAGAGCCCTTCAGCCTGAGGAGGGTGTGAATACCACTTCAAAGGAGCCCTGAAACCCTTCCAGCTCCCGGCTCCAGAGCTAATACCCACGGACTACCAGCCCTAAATGAAATTATTCTTCGCCAYGCTCGATCCTGCAAGCGAGTTCCCCCCGTCAGGGGCTGCCCCGTACGTGTACATCAAGGAAGGCTGCACTCGTGTCTCTGTGCTCCTCCGGGGTGCTGCGGATTTGTGGCATGTGCCTCAGAGCTTCAGTTTTGCATCGTACAAGATACAGAMGAGCCAGCAGGTTAATTGGAAAGAAAACAGTAATGAAAAGAACTGCAAATCTCAGAGGTGACTTTCTAAGATGCACTCAAACAACTCGTTAATGCCAGGGAGAGCAGCACTTTGCTGCTAACTGTGGCTTCTACCCAGCTTTTCTAAGGGATCCTGGCGCGGAAAACTTGTGTCTAGTTCAAGCCAGCCTGGTGAAGGTGAGTTATGAGTCACCTGTAACCAGAACAGGTTGTTGTCCACAAAACGGCCTGTTTTCCACAAGAACAAGTTTGTCCCACAAGTCGTAACAATCTAAGGTGCAAAGCGGAGAAAAAAGAAGAAAAAGGAATAAAAACATTGAATTTTCCTGCTGTGTTGTATAGTCACCGAATTCATGAGTAATAACGAGGCCCTTGCTCCGATGCCATCCCTGGAACGAGCAGGTTCGTGCCCGGCGCTGGGGAACCCAAGGGCCCAGCAAAGGCCGGTGAATCCCACGGGAACGTTCCCCGCTCCCGCCCCCTGCGCCGCTCACGGAGGGAAACGCGGGGGAGCCGCGGAGCGCTCAATAAACGCGCCGTGCMGGGCAGAAGAGGTGGACTTTGGTACGGCGCCGCGGGCCGCCCCGCTCCGTGCCACCTCCGTGCCACTCTGCGCACGCGCGGGACGAGCCGGCCGCGCCGGGGACGCCTGCTCCCCGCCCGGAGCTCTGCGTCCCCGGATTGCCCAGCTGGAAACATTACCCGGGCTCCAACCTTGGGCACGTTTCCACTTAAAACAGGGCCGCAGATACCGCCGGGTTGTTTGGGCAGCTGCTGCCAATGCCCCCTTTCATAAAAGCCTCCTGCTTCCCTGTGCCGGCGCCCTCGGAGCTGAAGGGCCGTGTTCAGGAGCAGGGAGCCRGGCACCCGAGTGGGTACCCGAGGGACACGGCCACGGGCTTGGGCTCCCCCATAAGAGCAGAACCTCAAACCACAGCTGCCCCCATGGAAGGCAGGTGCTGCCTAGAAAGGTGCACAGAAACCAGCAGAATATAGAATATGTATGGATTTTGGTCCAGGATCTCTCTTCCACGAATTACTCGTCCTTCGCTATCTTCACCTTATGAACAGAAAACCTAACGCTTGCTGAAAGCAGCAAAACCTCTCTGATCTCAGGAAGAATAAAGCACCCCTTGTGCATGGGGCTCCCCTCGTTTGCCAGGGGCAACGGGGCTCAGGCTCCACCTGGACGGCCCACGAGCCCCAGTCCCTGCGGCCGGGTTTCCTTGGTTTAATCTCCAGCAACATGGAGCGGCTCCCGCTGCTGCGCTTCATTATTCCCTGCTGTTTTGCAGGTGAGGGCAATGGATCAGGCGAAGGAAACGGGTATCAGAGTCACAAACGCAGCGTCGCTCCCCACGAAGCGGCGTGAAAGCGGCCGAGAGGTTCCCCCGGCAGCTCCATCCCGCGCCCGCCTCGCAGCCCCGTGACCAGCCACGGGAGGTGGGAGCAGCGCCCGGGTTTTGGGCTCAACCGCAGTTTTCGGAAAGCTACAAAACCACAATGTGCCGTAAGGTCATAGAGGGAGGAAGGGGGAAAATCCGTGCCGGAGCAGCCGCCGGGAGCGCCGTGCCGAGCGCGGAGCCTCGTCGCAGAGCAGCCCCTTTACACCCACCCTTATCTCGGGTTCTGGCACCAGCTCTCCCGGCTAGCTGCTGTTAAAACACACACTGAAAGCATTTTGTTCCCTTGCTGGGGCCGCGGACGTCGCTGAAACTACAGGCAGTTCTTTCATGCAGCGCCAGCCCCGGCAAAGCGCTGGGAAAGCCGGTCGGCGCGGCGCGGGTTGTGTCTGGAGAGGCCGGGCAGGGCTGCGTGCGGGAGCGGGATCGGGATCGGGAGGCGTTTTCCTACCTGCTACGGAGCGGAGCCTCCTGGRACCTCACCTGCGCTCAGTGCGCTGTGCTGAGGCGGGTTCTGCTTCCAAATGTCTTCCAAATAAATCACTGCTCTGCAGGCTGCGTTTCCAGCAGGCAAAGCTAGTTCAGCAGCTCTACTCGAATGAACCGCCGATAAAAGCAACTTGCTCTCCAGGACCGTATCCGTCTCCATCGCTAAAGACAACCCTGCTCCGCGGCGCTGGGGAAAAGGCCACTTTATTCCCGGCTAACTCAGCTCTTTGTCGGCATCCTCGGAAAACTCGCAGCACCTTTACGTGTTCCCGAGGAGAAACCCGGGGCCCGGCAGAGCTTTGTGGCGGCGCCGAGCTGCGTTGGGCAGCGGGAACCTCCGGCGCYGGCCGGGCCCGCGGGAAGCGCCGGCTCTGCCGGTGGCCCAGGCTGCTCGGCTGCCTCTGGGCACCTCTTGCCTGGGAAAGCAGGGGGCAGATCCCGACACGTTTCCCAGCAGGCTGGGGGCCGTGGACGGGCTGCCCCGTATCTCCTCCTCCTCCTCCTCCTCGGCAGGGCTGCGCGGGGCGGCCGGGCAGCGGCTGCCGAAGGGCAGGGCGTTAATCAGCCCGAGGCGCTGGGCTCCTGCCGCGCTCGCAGAGCTGCGGGCCGGTCCCACGGCCACGTTACCGGAGCCCCGGGAGTCCCGCGGGCTCATCCGGGCCGTTCGCACCCCTGCCCTGCGGAGCATTGGCCAAGCAACGCGCGCCAAGCAAAATGCCAGCGAGACACGGAGCGCTTCGCAAGGCGCCCAGGAATGTTGTCTCTAGGCAAAGAGCTGCTAAAACACCAGGGAGCGCCTGCAGCCGGAAAAGGAGCTCCTGGAACTGCGGTGTCTCCCACCTCCACGGAGGTGGCGGTGGGGACAGAGAGCCGTGCATGCCCGTGGGGAGGCGGATGACTCACCTCCCGGCCTCTTCCTCACCTTCCTGCTCTGCCATCCCCACTGATGCCTCCTAGCATCTCTCCTAGCGAGAGGCCGACGAACACGATAGATGTTGGCTCCGTTTCCCGGCTTCTGGGACTTGCGGTGAAAGCCRCACAGCCACCACCACCGAATTCTCCTCTCTCATGTGATTAACAACGGGCAAGGCCAAGGCCACTGCCCGGTGCCAACCAAGCCCCATCCCGCTGCAGCTCCAGGAATTCCATATCCCTGCGCAGCCCAGACGCTCAGCACCTGTGGCTGCTCTCAGCTCCCCCCATTTCACTCTTTGCTCCAGCCTCTCCGTGCAGGGAGCTTCCTGGTCCTGCCCGATTCACCGTTTTTTGCCATAGGCAAAAAGAAGGAACCAATGAGTAACTAATTGAGAACCGAGTGACTAACGAGAGTCACGCATTTGGTGGCAGCAGGCAGGCACGGAGGGGAGCCCTTCGTGCCTTCCTGCACAGGGACAGCCGGCCCTCCCGGCACTTGTGTTTTGGAGTTTCAGTGTCCTGCACGTGATGCAAACCTGTTCCCTGGGAACCAGACCGTATCTGCTGCGATTCARGTTGTTCATCTACCAGAGCAATGCACATTTCCACGTTGCTGCAAGCAATACAGGCAGCTCTTCAGGTTACACATCCCGGACTTCTTTTTTTCTGCATGCTACAAAAAACCAAATCTGCCTGCGATACTGAAGCCTGGCAACTTCCTCCTCTTCGCAAGCAGAAATCACAAGGCTCTTCRATTACAGCGCACACGAACGTGTCGAGCTGCTGGGCACGTCCCCCTGCCGCGAGCGCGGCGCGGACGAGGCCGCCGGCGCTGCGGGACCCGCGTTCACCCACGTCCTCCCGCAGCGCCCGGTACTGACACCTGCACCCGCAGCKGAGCTACCGGCACCCAGCGGGTCCCACGGGGCCCGTGGGGACAGGCCCAGCTCCGTGTCCTGGTGTCCAGGTGCCCGATCGCGTCCCTGCTCCAAAGCCGGCCCAAGCGCAGGGCATCACGGAGCGTCGTTGACTCACAGGAGGCTGCGCTTCCTTTAGCGACAACTTCCCGGTGCCAATTAAGGAATGACCAGGAAAGAGTAATTTAACTTAACTCCCCCCCAAAAGCAGCCATCACTGCAAACCTGTCGGCAGGTTCAGCACGGGCGCCAGCGATGCCCAATGGACACCCGTGTTCCCAGTGGCGGCCTGGCACAAGCAGCGGCACCACGTTCCCTGTTAAATACAAGTCTGGGGCTTCTCCTACCGCGCTGCGGATTGGGAGGAACCCCGACGTTCACAGGGCCGGGAGGGAACAGGACGGAGCGAGCGGGAGSGCGGCGCACGGATGGATCAGCCTTCCCGGAGCGGCTCCGGGCGGGAGCACCCGGCTCCACCGGCCCCAGCCCCTAAAGGCTCCGAATTAAGCGAAGGGGCGGGAGCAGCGGCGAGGCCGCCGAGCTGCGCGTTGCGGGGGGCTCCGCTGACCGGCGGCGCGCGGAGCAGCGCGGGGCACCCGCGAGGACACCGGCGAGGCGCCCGCCGCCACCGCGGCTGCTCCCGGACCGAAAGAGGGTGGAAAAGAAGCCCCGAGGAGCGCCCCGTGCGGAGCCGCGGGGAGAGCGGGAGCGGAGCCG